>NW_026899220.1:0-77125 GCF_033153095.1 Gastrolobium bilobum
CGCAGGTGAGGAGGCTTAAGCGCGCTAAACAATTAAAAAAGGCCATTTGGTTCTGCCCCTACGCGCTTAAGCGCAGGAGATAAGGCTTAAGCGCAATCCTCGAGCCTATAAACCCATACCCAGGGCGCGCTTAAGCCCTCAATGGAGGCTTAAGCGCGAAAACAAGAAAAAATAAGCCCCTTTCTCCCCCTCCCTCACACTTACACTCCCGCACAAGAACGCCCCCCATTTTCATCAAGAACGCCGATAACCCCCCTCTCACACTTACAACCTCACCACCGGACCACCACGGTCTCCGGTCAATACCATCATCATCCCTCCGGTCACCATCCACGAGTAATTTTCCCACAACCTGATATTTTACACGAAACCGTAAGGTATGAATTTCAAACCTTATTTCTTTAAACATGAGTTCATAGGATACAATGGGTATGGTTTATGTTCATCATCCATTCTCTTTATGATTTAGAAGTTTCGTTTCAAATTTTGATTCTTTGAACTTCTCAGCCTAAATCATGCAGGAGAAAAAGAATGCATTTTGATTGTCAAAAAAAAAAAAAAATAAATAAATAAAATTAGGACCTCTCGATTTAAGAAAATGTCCAAATTAAGGGTTCTTTAACCAAATTTAGGGTCCTTCAACCCAGAGGATATTTCAGTGATCAGTTATGAGATGTTACTCATGTTGTTATCGATCAATTGGTTGGTTTATCTTGAATTCGGTTTCTGAAACTCACCATTGACTTTAGGAAAAGAATGGAAACCACATGCATGCCTGATGTTCGATAAAATGCCCGTATGAAATTAGGCTCTTAAATTTTAGACTTAAGAAGGCATCATATTGATACATTTAAAGGATCTTGATTTAGATGGAGGCTGAACTTAATCAATATCCCAATATGCAATGATCAAATTGAATAAAATTCTGCATAACACACTACACTTCGATTGGGAATAACAAGAGAATGGTGAAAATAAAGGAATGAATACTGTGTGGTGATGGGAAACTTGCAATCCATGAGCATTTGTTATTGCACTCTAGTAATAACTCCCCTTGACATGTACACTGATATAGGAATAGCATATGTTGATTGTGATGAGTTGCTATTCGAATATGTGCAATTGATCCTAATTAAGTTGAATACATTCATCACTTTTATATTCATATTCTAATATAGGAATGACTTATCCTGCAGACCTAATTCATATGAGTTACACACATGAATTTGATTTGAGAATAAACCAGAGTTTGCACTAAGGCAAATCTGGAAATTCCAGTTTTGGACAGCATAAAAGAAGATCACCATTTTGTGTCTCAATCTGTTAATTAGGATTGATTGGAACCACCTTGCAGACTTCTAATAGTATTGCTTGCTTCCACACTGTTTGATATGAGTTGGAATGAGTAACTGCCACACATTAAGCATATCTACTGCCACAGAATCTCCACATGCATATGTGCATCCTCAAGTGCAAATAATTATAATTCCAGTTCTGATTCCTTAGTTGCTCATAAATTTCAGAATATATCTGACTCAAATCTGGGAATTGTTTATCAGAAGTTAAACTAATTGGGAAACTTTTCTGAATTTCAGGTATGGCTCCGAAAGATAAGACTTTGGGAAAAAGGGTCCGAAAGACCAAAGCCCCCGGAGGTGCATCTAGCTCCACACCCCCTCCGGTATTTGACTTCCACAGGTTTAGGACAGCTGAACATGAAGAGAGATACAACAAGAAAGTGGCTGCCAAACCCATAATCAGGGAGAGGAAGATGCTCCTCCAGCAAGGGGAATATCCGGACATTTACAACAATTTGGTCCGAAGACGATGGAAGTCTTATTCCAACTTCCTTACCGACAGCTCAGGCACAATTTGTAGAGAATTTTATGCAAACGCCTACAACTTTGATCAGGGAGCCCGCCGCGTATACATCAGCTATGTTAGAGGCAAGGAGATAGCCTATGATTCTAACACCTTACAGGATCTGCTCAAGACAGCCCATCACAAACCAGGAACAAGATGTGAGTACAGACAGTTACTCGATAAAGTTGAGTATGGACCTGCTAGAAGTGACCCAGCGTCTGATACTTGGGACCCTATAGAAGAAGCTGCACCTATTTTGGATACCATTGCCCTTCCAGGAGAAAACTGGGAGATGATGAAAAACAACATTCGTCCAAAATTGTTGCATCTTAACCAGCTCAAGCCAGTGGCCAAAGTATGGTTCCAGTTCATCATTAATAACATCTTGCCCACCACCCACACATCTGAGGTGCAGGTAAAGAGAGCAGCACTTATACACACCATCATGACTGGGGGCACAGTTGATCTTCCGACAATCGTAGCAGATGGTATCTACGACTTTGCACACCAGACATCTGCAAAAGCTGCCATTGCACACAGCTCTCTCATCCAGACCCTGTGTCATCGGGTCGGAGTAGAGATACCCACTGAGCCCAGGCTAGTGGAAGTGTGCCCCCTATTGATGCTGCTCTCATCCGAACAACCATGGGTGTCCCATCTACTCCCCCATCATCTCCAGCACCTCCAGTACCACCAGCAGCACCAGCCCGACGGGCACGACAGCCAGATATCCCTGCTATATGGGAGGCAGTGCAGTCACTGCAGCGTCAGCAGGGATCTATGCAGAGGAGAGCTAGATACTCTCAGAGCAGACAGATGGCTTTTCAGGATTATATGAGTGCACAGATGGTCGAGCTATGTCGCCAGCAGGACAGACAGGCATCACCATTCGCATATCCAGCATATGCTGGATCTGATGAGGAGGCCCCAGGCCCGACCACTGCTGAGGATGCCACTGCTGCTAACACTGAGACGGCTGCTGTTGAGGATGATACAATCTGCATTGATGATGCCACTGCTGTTGAGGATGATACAGTCCGCATTGATGATGCCACTACTGCTGAGGCCGACCAGGAGGATGCAGGAGATGACGACACACCCACCACTGATATGGAGGAGGACTGATCCTCACATCAGTTTATCTGTTTTCAGACTTTTATTTTTTTTAATTATTATTATTTTGCTGTTTTTACTATTAGTCTAGTGCATGTAGACATGGAGGTATATTGAGACTGACCTGACATGACTGATATTGTTTTGGATAGATGACATGCTGACGTAGTTTCTTTATCTGTGACATGTGTGCAGAGTACATTATCATTTTTTTTCTGATATCTTGCTTAGGATTCTTTTTAGATTTAAATTTATTGCTGAGGACAGCAAGATTTAAATCTGGGAATGGGTACCAACGCAATTTATCAGACCATAAACTTCACATGGTCGGAAGGAGAAACTCATGATTACACGGAGTACACAGAAATATCCAAATTACAAATGCAGTGTTTCAGGGGAGTTTCTTAATATTATTTTCATATTATAGTTCATTATTTTTATATTATTTAGTATTAGTTTATTTTAGAATTATTTTGATTTAGTATTAGTTTATTTTAAGGTCTTCATATATATTAGTCAGTTAATATTTAAGTTTTTTTTTTTTTTTATTAAGACCCCATCTAGTCAATAAATAAATAATTAAGTGGATCTTTAGAGGTTTTCCATTGTGCTTGATATGGATGCATAATGAATAATTACATGAAATTGGTTGATAGTTGATATCAAGAGTATAAAGATGTAGATAAATTTTATTTTCGTACGTAAATGAGCGTCAGTCAAGCATGCTTCATAGTTCACTGGAATAAGAGAAGAATAACTAGAGTAATCAAAGAGAGAGTGGAAATAAGTCTCACATCCTTCGCCGTAAGCTTTTGAGCCTAAACAGAATTTTTTTTGTGGTGTGAACTTCTCTGTATGAATCACTCTAGAACTTGTTTTGTTTCTCTTTGAAATGGTCTGTAGTATACAATTGTTGAAATGATAGAGGCAGTTCTTTCTGAAAGCTAGATAGCCAAATAGCCACCCTGATGTTCATCCTTAGTTGAAGCCCCTTTGAGCCTAGGCCTATTTATTCATTGACAGCTTATTGTGAATAGCCATTTTATACACATCCTCACCTGAACTGATTAAATTTCAAATTTAAATGAGGGACTAGATATGATTGAAACAAAAAGAGAAAATCAAACTCTAAGTGTATGGGAGAAAAGGGTGAAAAGAGGAAAAAGCCAAAAAGTGGTGGAAAAGAAAAGCAAAGAAAAAGGTTGAAAATGTGTATCTGTACAAAAACAGAAAAAGAAAAACAAAAGGAAAAGGGAAAAGAAATAAAAGACTCATATTATATGAATAAGTGGAAGAAGAAAAGAGAAGAAAAATAAGAGAAATCTGTTTACTATATGTTGAACAGTTAAACTAGTTCCTCTTTGAAGTTGAATTTTGATCAGTTATCTTACGCCACTTACCCAGATGATTCCTTCCCTTTTATCTAAAGCCACGTTACAACCTTAACAAAGACCTCTTGATTGACTTTGTATAGTAGTAAGACTGTGGAGAGTGAGAATATAAACAAGCTTATGGTAGTGTTAATTCAGTAAAGTAAGAGTGAAACACATACCCTTAAACACTGAGTATGAGTGAATAAATAAAAATCCAGTGAGAGGGTGTTGTGGGAATTAAATTGTACTACTCTTTCTTTTGAGAACGCATGTTATGATTTTATGACTGGTGAATTATGGTTGTTTGCTTGAAATGGATGTGTCATTGATTTTAATAAGTCTGAATACTTTGGTATCTCATTATTGATCAGTTTTCTGCCTGATATTCATTAAGCATGACTAGCCGTCTTCAAACTTTCCCATAGTTTTATTCTAATTAGTTGCTGAGGACAGCAATGTTCAAATCTGGGAATTGTTTGATAAACCTTTAGTTTATCTTATTTTATAGACTAAATTAATATAAAATATCAAGTTAAATAAGTCAAAAACTAAGGTTTAATATAATAATCATGAACATTATCTGAATTTTTGTTTAATGGAATCATCTTTGCTATTTTTTAGGGATTTGTTGACAAAAGGAGTCAAAGATGAAGATTGGATAAATAGAGATCACAACTAGAAAAGATAAGATCAAAAGATGATAGAAGAAGATCAAAAACAATAAGATTGAGGATCTTATCAAGTTGTTAGAAGTGGGAGCTTAAGCCCCCATTCAGAAGCTTAAGCTCCCTAAAAACGCAAATAGCTACTGCCTCTGGGCGCTTAAGCCCCCAACTCAGGGCTTAAGCGCGCCACAAGAAGAAAAAGTTGTCGCGAGGAGCGCGCTTAAGCGCCCTTCAGAGCGCTTCAGCGCGCAACGCGAATCAGAATTCACTGTCCTAGGGCGCTTAAGCGCGCTACAACAGGCTTAAGCGCCCAGACAGATCCAACTTAGGCCCATTCGAGTTTTCTACTAGGATACGAACTCTTGGCCAATAAAAGGGCCATTGGGGACCAGAAATACATAACTTTTAGATTGCTAAACAACTCTTGGGTGCTTGGAGGCGGAGGGAACGCGAAGAAACATCAGATTCATGTTCGTGAGCGGCGGAGACGGATCAACGTCAAGTGTTCACTGGAGATTTTGAAGATCCACCAATCACCTATGGAGTTTGGGGGAGCTTTTCTATTTTCTTTTGTTCTTGATTTTGCCATGTCCGGCTAGTTCTTTAAGTAGTTAGGGTTAGATGGATTTTAGTCGATTTATTATGCTTTGAATAATTCGTACGTTAATTTTCCTCTTTATCATGAATGAAGTTATCTGTTTTTAATGCTTTATATAGGCTTGAATCTTATATAATGATCATCGGTAAATGCATGACAATAGGGATGTTGGTGTGTGATCCATATCTGATAACTTCATCGTAAACGCTATGATTCTAGGAATAGACATAGAATTTGCGTAACCTTAAGATTCTTGAACTTAATGCTTGCATTCTTGGGGAATAACCGGGGAACTAGGGTTCTTTCAAGTTTGTAAAGGTTTTAGGGTAACAAGGGATTGAGCTCTAATAACACGCGAAAGAATTGGTTAGATTGATATTAAGGACGGTTAACGTAAAGAAGGACTTTGAATCATAATAAGGAGATTAAAGGAAATCGAACCCCTAGCTACATTCTTTTACATTCTTAAATCACATCTTTAATTTCTTGTCTTTAATTCTTGCAAGTAATTAGCTTAATATTTAATATTTTAATTTTACAATTCAAATCCTGTTTCCAAATACACTTTCGATTGTCCAACTAAGTTTGCGATAGTGAATTAGTGCTTGAACCGTAATCCTCGTGGGAACGATCTCTTACTTAATCATATATTACTTGTACGATCGGTGCACTTGCCGTGAGTAGCAACAATAGCTATACTCAAAAGCAAATATGTGATATTGATGACTTGGGAGGAAATGCAAAGTGGAATGCTTGACACTGAGATTGATGTCCTTGTTGTTTCGTGTAGCAATTAAGATAGTTTGGTAATTAAGGTATAATTCTACTTAAAACAAGTTAGTCTTTTACATATAATTTTTTTTTTTTTTGGTAACAATCTTTTACATATAATTAGTTTTGAGGTTCCAAGAATGTTTTATTATCCAGCAACATTGGGGAGAACAAAGTAAATTAGTTATTTTTATTCCCTGTATAGCTAGATGTAAAATAAAATTATGAGACACATAAAATCAACAAATTGGATCGGTCATGAATTATATATTTAAATATAATTGCTTTAACTTTCATCCTTGTTATCCTAAGAATAAAATAAATTAAACAAATATATATTTACAAATACAATTGTTTAAGGAATTTCCTAGCACTATTAAATGGAATCTACAGATAAAGTCTGCTTTCTGTTTTTGAGAAAATCCTTGAACCATAATGCAGAGAGCTTTGGGTATCTTTTCAAGCCATTTTTGTAATCTATAAAATACATTCCAAATCGCACTGTGTAGCCTGAATGCCATTCAAAATTATCTAACAAAGACCATGCAAAATATCCCTTCACGTTCGCTCCATCCCTGCATATTATTGTAAGAAAATAAATAAGTTAAAAATTTAAATTAAATGCAAATGAAAAATGAAAGAGTCTCTTTATGTATATGAAGAAATTACTTACTTAATTGCAGATTGAAGATAAAAAAGATGACGATAATGATAATCAATTCTATAAGTATCCAGAAGAGATTCTTCAAGAGAAAGCGATGGATCATCATACTCATTTATACCTGTATATCAAAAGAAGTATGGAAAATGTGAATTATCATACACGCATATTCATCTTCTCAGTAGGTACTGAAAGTAAAATTACTGAAAGTAAAATCCAATATGGGCACGAATATCATAATAAATTTGTTTTTTTTTTATTTTAGTATATATTCATGAACTTTATCTAGAATTAATTTACAATATATAGTAGTGAAAGGACAACGAAAATGATATGTAGGTGCACTTACCATTTTCAGTAATATAAATTAAAGGATTTTTGTACTTTTCTTTAGTGTAATTGATAATGACGTCATAATTGAAAAGAAAAAGAATATTCCGCATTTTTAATTAAGCACCGCTTAATACGATGTAATATTAATATTTTGGGTATACACAGGGTGTTACAATTATACACTTGGTACGACGAGGATCCTGCCCCAAAAATGAAACAGGGAAATTAAACTGTTTCGATTCAACGAAGCAAAGTCAAGAATAGGCTCAACTGCAACAGTTTCTATGCAATTAACAGTGGATTTGCTAATCACTAGAACAAAAGCAATGAAGCCGAGTAAGTAAAAGCCTTTCCGTGCCATGTCTATGATTCTGCTAATTAATCTTTCTTTATTTTCTATGTCACTTATGATTTTTCTTAATCGCTTTAATTTTGGCGTAAATATATATAGGAGCTAGACTAGCCAGCTAATAAGATCATATTATGATTCCAGAGATATAGAGAAACTGTGTCCCATACGCAGTGGTGGCAAAGTGGGCCGCCCATCCCGCCCCGTCATTAATCTTTCAAAAAATGAGTCAGTCCGTCCCGTCCAGTCTCGTTTGATGGGTTGGCCCGTCAATCCGAGTCTATTTTACACTGACCCACCTCGGTCCGCCATCAACCCGCCAAAAAATGAACCCACTCCTGTAAAGAACCAATTCAATCAAAAAGCTTAAGTTGTTGCATGAGGTTATATTAATGATTTTATATATCTCAACATGTCTCCTCACGCGAGAGCCCACTGGGCTTGAAGGGTGGACAATATTACGCAGGATCACTGACCAAAATGTCACTGTTCACCAACTTTTTTACCTAAATGCCACGCGAACAGTGTTACTTCTCAATATGCCACGGGGGCAAGTTCGCTACACAGGGTAGCGAACTCGGTTTGCTGACGTGTCACAGTCCACTAAAAACGTGACACGTCAGCAAACCGAGTTCGCTACACGGGTAGCGAACTTGTCCTCGTGGCAGATTGGGAAATAACACTGTTCGCGTGGTATTTAGGTAAAAAAGTTGGTGAACAGTGGCATTTTGGTCACTGTTCCGGATAATGCACAGACCCACCTACCTGTGCGAACAAAGAAATTTCAATTGAAAGAAAGTGGGGGCGACGAGAATCGAACCTGAGACACTAGGCTCTGATACCATGTAAAGAACCAATTCAACCCAAAAACTTAAGCTGTTGAGTGATTACATAAATGATTTTATATATCTCAACAACTCTGCTTTTGAGATGGGTTGAAAAACTCAATCCGCCTCATTTCATTTAGCGGATTGGACGAATTAGCCCAACGAGACGAGCCCGTTTTGCCGGTCTACCCATACGCTCCAATGTTAGAAAAAGATATTCAAACTCGTCCCTTTGAACAGTTCAAAGTGAAAAACAAATATGTGATAGAGCCTCGAGGCTCAGAGAACAAGAAACAACAAAGAAGAAACTGAAATTGATTGATTTCTGTTATTCGATATTTTGAAAGAGCTAAAGTACTTCTCTTTTTGTAAATCTTGTGGTAAGCTTCCACGTCAGCTAACTACCCTAACTACCCAATGTGTATTTTACACCTCAACTCTATAACTACATAACCACTTAACAGAACTACCCCACAATGTATTGACTACTAAACGATACTATTGACTACTGCACAGTCTACTACCCAACTTGGAGGTCCTGTTGTTCTTTTTGACCTGTTGAGTGTAATAGTGGTCATTTTTTTTTTTTTTTAATATTTCAATCGGTTCATCATTTCGCGACTAGTCCGATTCGGGGCGGGTCCAAGATTAAAGCTTTAAACTCCTCCTAAAGATGGTACTGGAAGAATCGAACACATGCTCTCACCCCACCTGCTCAGCTTCCATGCGCCAACTGAACTACTACTATTTGGTAGTGATCATATTTTATATCATATTCAAATATGCAATTTCATACAAGTTCTTATTTGAATAGAAAAATAAGAACTTCATTATGTAAGTCTTCGTGAATCATGATGTTTGGCTGGTCATATATGGGTTGTACATGAAATAAATAAATAAATAAATAAATATATATATATAAATAAATAAATAAATAAATATATATATATATATAAATATATAAATATATATATATATATAATTGAGTTAAAAATAAATACAATTTGTGCTCAAAATCATTAAAAATAAATAAATACCTAATAGACGTTTAAAAGAGGTAATTTCTCAACTAGTAATTAAGAATAATAATTTAGAGTTTATCAAAGAAAGAAAAATATTTCAAAACACATTAAACGTGTATCAATATTAAGGTCAAATCAAGAAAAGTGCTGAAAGTGAAGCTTACCAATTCCGTTTTGGTAGCAGGTGTTTGTTTGTTTGGTATTGTATTAGGTTGTGAAGAGTTAGATCTAATATGCTTTTGTGGGTAAACCTATTTATCCATCCCACATTATTTTCAAATTATTTATTGAACTGTTTTCTTTTTGTCATGTTGGCAATTTATATCCAGCGATATCTGAACTTCTATCGAACCTGATTGATTCGGTTTCAATTTAAATCTTTTTATACTTTGTAATAATTGTGACCCTCAGAAATTAAATTTATTATCTTTTGAACAAATCAAATCGTAGGGTTTATTAGCTCGAACGCTACTAAATTAATAACTCTTTGATAACATTTTTTATTTTTTTTATTATGCATAAATTGCGTCAAAGCGTTTAGTGTTATTCATGTAGAAACGCTAAATATAATGTATAATGGTGTTTCCTACATATAAGTGCCTATAGAGCAAGCGTTATTAATATGTAAACACTGTCTTTATATGGCATTTTTTTTTTTTTGGTAAATTCTTTCTTTGGCATTTTAATATTGAAGAAAACGTGGTTTTCTGAAAAAGATCATGCATTCCATGCCTCTTTGATGTTATCCACATGTGATTAACAAAAAATAAAAGACACAAGCGTGAAAAAAATTTGTAATTAAATATCTTTCTTTAAAAAAAAGAAGCATATTATCAAAAAAGCTCAACAACTACTTAAGTGTTGGTTACAGTGCAGAAGCTAACTAATGAGTACCAAGCCGGCTAAAACGGCAAAACCCGATGTACAAAAAGTAGAATCTATAATCATAAAACAAACGGCAAAACTGCAAACGGCCAACCATGCAAGTGATGTTAATTTCAATTGGATTATAACAATTACTATTGCAGCAATGCTTGCGACCGTGTAAACTGCACTTCTAAAGAAGAATACTGAGCGTGTAAACTGCTACTTTCAATTTTCTCATGTGTTGCGTTGAAGTACGTAATTAATAGCTATACTCAAAAGCAAATATGTGATATTAATTCATGACTTGGGAGGAAATGCAAAGTGGAATGCTTGAGAGAATGAGATTGATGTCCTTGTTGTTTCGTGTAGCAATTAAGATAGTTTGGTAACTTAAGGCATAACTCTACTTAAAACAAGTTAGTCTTTTACATATAATTAGTTTTGAGGTTCCAAGAATGTTTTAATATTATCCAGCAACATTGGGGAGAACAAAGTAAATTAGTTATTTTTATTCCCTTTATAGCTAGATGTAAAATGAAATTATAAGACACATAAAATCAACAAATTGGATCAATCATGAATGATATATTTAAATATAATTGCTTTAACTTTCATCCTTGTTATCCTAAGAATAAAATAAATCAAACAAATATATATTTACAAAAACAATTGTTTAAAGAATTTCCTAGCACTATTAAATGGAATCTACGTATAAAGTCTGCTTTCTGCTTTTGAGAAAATCCTTGAACCATACTGCAGAGAGCTTTGGGTATCTTTTCAAGCCATTTTTGTAATCAATAAAATTCATTCCGAACCGCACTGTATAGCCTGAATGCCATTCAAAATTATCTAACAAAGACCACACAAAATATCCCTTCACATTCGCTCCATCCCTGCATATTATTGTAAGAAAATAAATAAGTTAAAAATTTAAATTAAATGCAAAAGAAAAATGAAAGAGCCTATTTATATATAAAGAAATTACTTACTGGATTGCAGATTGAAGATAAAAGAGATGACGATAATGATAATCAATTCTATAAGTATCCAGAAGAGATTCTTCAAGAGAAAGTGATGGATCATCATACTCATTTATACCTGTATATCAAAAGAAGTATGGAAAATGTGAATAATCATACATGTAATGAAAGTAAAATCCCATATGGGCATGAATATCATAATAATTTTTTTATTTTTTTAGTATATATTCATGAACTTTATCTAGAACTAATTTACAGTATATAGTAGTGAAAGGACAACAAAAATGATACGTAGGTGTACTTACCATTTTCAGTAATATAAATTAAAGGATTGTTGTACTTTTCTTTTGTGTATAACAAAAGGTCACGAAATCCTTTTGGATAAACATACAACCACTCTGAAGCAACCTGCAAAATCATACAAAACAGGTTTCTTTATTATTAAGAAAAACATACTAAGCTTGTAAAACAGTTACAAAATTAGGTGGAGATACACATACATTTAGACCAATGGGTTTTCCATCACGCTCGACTGCAATAACAAAAAAATTCCATTATCAACATTTAATGATCAAATTCAACATATGTTCAGTTTTATATATAACTGATAGATAGATAGATAGATAGATAGTAGACAAGTGTGCTTACATGAAATACCAGCAAAAGAATCTGTTAAGTAGCTAGGTTTTGCATTGGTTATTTGAGTTGCATCGGAGGCATAGATAGCGGAGTAGTAGTTTAAGCCAATAAAATCAAATGAACCTCTGAGAAGCATGCTTTCTGCTTTAGTAAATCTTGGTAACCGTGTTCTTACCAAGGATCGCATGCTTTTTGGATAATCTCCTTTTGTTAGTGGATCCATAAACCTGCAATTAATCAAACAATTAAATTAAATATAAACTATTTACCACTAGCTAGTATTTGAACAGAAAATTTTTCTGACATCAACATTTGAGTTCAAATTTGCAAAGAGAGAAAGAAACACTTACCACCCATACATGAAATCAATAGAACGTTCTGCAGCCTTTTGATCTAGTTTGCTATCAGAGAGTGGCACAAACCAGGTAACTAACAAGGTTATGCCTATCAAACCATTTTGTGATGCCTGCAACCATGCATAATTTTATTGTTTATTAAAAACTATTCAAAATTAAAATTTTGAAAAACTAAATATAACTGCAATTATTCAATTATTCACACAAGTAATGAATTACCTGATATTTGGTTTTATACACGTTAACAGCTGCTGCATGAGCAAGAAGTTGGTGGTGTGTAACTATATAGGGTTCTATTCCAGAATCACCACCAGTGCAATTTGGATTCAACCAAGCAGAACATCGACCTGGTGCCATGTCCCCAGTTGCATAGCCACTTCGGCTATAACTCCATGGCTCGTTCAAAGTTATCCAATGTTTTACCCTATCTCCGAATTCCTTGAAACAAAGTTCTGCATAGTCACGAAAATCTTTTCTGCACGTGTTCAAGAAAGCATCGTTTAATTTTAAGAAACATTTCCATAAATAATTTAACTATATAAGTTTTCAAGTGAAAGATTTTAATCGTGCCACTCACACAATGCGAGGGTCTAAGAAGCCACCGTACTCATCTTCTAAGGATTGAGGAAGATCCCAATGGAAAAGAGTCACAAATGGTTGTAGACCTGTATTAATTGTTTCAACATGATGATATTATTATCATATCAACAACATGAGAAAATGCTAAAATTCAAAGAATAATTAAAAAAATTCAATAAATTAAGTTCGTATTCTGACCATTTGCTAGTAGCTCATCGATGAGGTTGTTGTAGTAGTCGATTCCTTCTTGATTTATACCTCCGCTTATCTTTCCTTCTGCATATATGCAATTAAAAAATAATAATAAAATGGTTAGCATATGAAACATGTAAATGGGTAAAATGTAGTCCAGAATTAATAATCATTGATCTACATTTGACTTACTCGGGAGTATTCTAGACCAAGATATAGAGAATCTGTAAGCATCCAAATTCATATCCTTCATGATCTTTACGTCTTCCTATAATATAATAAACAACAATTAATAAGTCATTATCTTTACATAAAAGCTAAATGAAATACGTACACAAAGATAGTAAAGTAAAAAGTCTATTAATTGTATTTTCATTTGTTTTAGTTGAATTGCCAAAGGATTACCCAATTAGTTGAATCAACAAATAATACCTTGTAGCGGTGATATGAGTCAATGGCTACGTCTCCACTTTTTCTATCCTTTATCTTATCTGCATATATATCAATTTGCTTATCAACAAATGTATAGATTATGGAAAAATGTGTCCCATATATATAACAAATAGAGAATCACAGAAAATTAACCCCATGGATACCTGGATATTTATGAGTGAAGGTATCCCATATACTTGGTCCTCTACCACCTTCGTTTGCTGCACCTTCGTACTACATATACATAATCATGAACACCGAAAAATTAACTAAGTATAAATTAAATAAAAACTAAGACATTAATTAACTTGTAACGTAGAAAGGTGTATCAAATTGATTTGGAAATTAATCTTAATTTATAATTATGCTATACATACCTGGTAGGCCGAGGATGCTGTACCAAAGATGAAGCCAGTTGGGAAAGTGTTCCGATTCAGTAGAGGTACTTCAGGAGTAGGTACAACACATTCTGTGAAAGTAATCAGTGAAATAACTAGAGAAAGGAGATGAAGAATGAAAAATCTGTTGAATGCCATATCTGCTTATTTGCTTTTCATGTTTTTGTGCCAATGCGTGCCTTCTTATATAGGAAAGCTTGGCCCACACTAACTTTTGAATATTCTTTTGTTACTTTGTCCCCTCAAATTGAAAATCAAATAAGACGGCTATTCGAAAGAAATATATATTTTTATTGTTTTATGTGGATGCAGGAATTTTCATTATGTTTCACGTTCTTCGTCTCATGATAGGTTGACAGAATCACTGACTGACATGATATATACATTCTATCTCAACAATTGCTCACCTGAAATAAATTTTTTGTTGAATACCTTTGAATATATGAATCATAACAGGGAAAAATATTTATATAATTTTTTGTATTATTTTATATTCTAACCATTAATTTTTGTTAATCAATGCTTATAATTTATTGTGAATTACTAATTAATTAAAAAATTTGACTCAATAAATTATGAAAAAACATTTTCTCCACTTATATAAGATAAGTCTCTCTCCTGTGCTAACAAAATGGTGGGCTCTTTAGTTTCTTTTCTTTTCTTCTTTTTTTATAAAAAAGGGTTCAACATCATTTGTCTCAACAACATAAGACAAGTTGTCTTCTGTTGCATAAGAATAGTAAATCCCATAAATTATATCCATTAATTGACAGAAATTAACGATTCGAATCTAAAATGACATAAAGCCATGTCCTTTAAAAGGACAAACTTTGTTCCCATCATAATAACTATAACTTTTAAAGAATAATTAAAGAGTAAGATAATAATAATCTACGTAGCCAAAGTAATAAATTTTTAATTAGAAAAAATAAAAAAGTAAAGTTTTTGCTACTTTAGTTTCTAAGAATTTTTCGAGATATATATATTCGATAAATTATTTGATTGAACAAATCCACGTGGTCAAGAAATTTTTTTCTATGTATTTACAAACTTGCCTCATGTATTAGTTCCCCCGTAGTTATTAAAACTGGACCAATCCGGCCGGGTCGACCCGAGAACCGGTAAATCGGTCATATAACCGGTCCGATTGAAGCAACGGACCGGCCATACATCAGAACCGGTGCGACTCGATCCGACCCGGTCGGTTTTCACAAAAACCAGTGACCCGTCCCAGTCCCAAAAAAAAAAATTCCAAATTTTGTTTTTTTCAAAAAAAATCATAATAGCCATATTTTAATATTTTTTTGCTTATTGACTTACATAAGTTATATACCTAGAACACTAATATTATCTCAATTATGTACTATGTATAAAATTTTGAATTAATTTATAGTTAAAGATGTCGTTTTATGAACCTAAAGTCCTGTGTGACGATCATTATATTTTTGATTGATTTTTTATTTGATAATAATATGTGATTTATTATTTTTTGTATTAAAATATTTAAAATACTTCTTATTTTTTTAGATATTTGAGTATGTTTATAATTTTTTAATATAAATTATAAAATTGCATATAATTACCGGGCCGTGCGGTTGAACCAGTGACCCGGTACCTCGACCAGGGCAGTTTTAATAACATTGGTTCCCCCACGGCCACACGTACTTTGGAAGTAAGCAAAACTTAAAGTGGATAAAAAAATGTTAGAAAATATAATATAAATCATTAAAAAGGCCTTCGCCCAACACCTTAACGTTTTGGGTTGAAGTGATTCTTTAACATTCTCTAACACACTCCCTCACGCAAGAGCCTTTGGGCTTGAAGCGTGAATATGACACAAGCTCATTATTGGTCTGTCTTGTGCTGCATAAGCCTATTTTTTGGTCTTTTCTAATACTTTTATATTATTCTCTAACAAAGTTCTGATATCATGTTAAAAAATCACTTCAACCCAAAATCTTAAAGTGTTGGGTGAGGATCTTTTTAATGATTTATATTATATTCTCTAACACACTCCCTCACAACCCCAAAGGGCTCTTGCGTGAGGGAGTGTGTTAAAAAATATAATATAAATCATTGAAAAAGTCCTCACCCAACATCTTAAGATTTTAAGTTAAAGTGGTTCTTTAATATTCTCTAACAAAAAAAAGGTTAAAATACAGAATGAATCCAACTGATGGTAAATAATAATACATGTGTGCAAATATAAAAGAAAATAAGTATTTCCCTAACCCTTGTACTTATTTTATTTAATCCACAGTTTATAAGGCCGTGGCCATGTGTGAATCCGTAGTGTATGAGATTAACACATGTTGAATAGTTATAATTCAAATTAGGAATTTGGTCCAACCTCTGAGCCACGACCATATTCATATTTGTTGTAGCTCTGTTTTGTAATTATCTCTACGTGACAAATCGCCGCGTTGGTATTCTGACTAGGAGTATGGTCTAACATTTTTTGTCGGTACATTGTAAAAGGATTAAACTCGGATAGGGTCCTAGGGGACACGTACATGTGTCAAATCAAAAAAAGTTGCAGCCCTCTCGCATATTATATATATACATGACAGGAGAGAGAAAATATATCTCAAAACGCGTCTTTTTTCTTTTCTTTCAAATTTCATCATTTTGGTTAGTAGGAGATACCGTAACAAGAATAACAATTTCCTTTGAAATTTACGAAGATTTGAATCTTTCTTTGTATTGAGTTTCCTTTTGGCAAGAGATCATTGTTGTGTGTAAAACTGTTATTATAGCATAAGCTTACTAACGTAAGCTTATTGAGATTTGCTGAATTGCATGCATAGAAAATTGGATTTTCATCTTAATTAAAACGTGTCCTATATATAACGTTCACACACAACATGATTGAAGTAATGAACAGGCTCTCGTTATTGAACAAGTCAATTCTTATCTATTATAATTGCCTAAGTTTAATCCTTAAGCAAAACTCAGCTTCATACATGTACTGAGATTGTCGTTCAACTTATCATAGTTGACTAACCGCCATATCGTCTAATATATGATCCGGTAAATGCAAGTCACCAACTTCCTTAATCAGCTTATACTTGGTTATCCATGTTCTTAGCTGTTCTACCTAATTTAATCAATCAACAATATTGTGAAATGTAAGGGTATTCATCAACCGATCCAAATCGTGATGACCGAACCGAAAAAACTGATAACTGAATAAATCGAAAAACCGAAAAACTGATAACCGAAAAAACTGAAAACCGAAAAACCGAAAAAAAAAGCCGCAAATTTTAATTGGATTGGATCGGTTTTTGGATTGGTTGACGAAAACCGATCCAATCCAATCCAAATCGATCCAATATATTAATTCTCCTCTACTTATTTAGACATTTCTCCAATCATAGTCCAAAAATTTCCAAATCCAAGATCCATTAACCCATCAACTAAATCCAAGAAAAAATCTAGTCACATCTCATCAACAAAATTTCATCTGTATAGAGCTTCATATCTCATTGCCAAAAAAAAAAACTATATTATCGTTTACTGATGCTTTTGTCTTTAAAAAAAAATTGACAAAGCCAATATATACAAAAGATGTTATTTGCACAATAATCATGAAACAAATTTTAGGATTTTCAAAAAACCGAAAATCGATCCAATCCAAACCGAAAAAAATTGAATTGGATCGGATCGGATTTGGAAAAAAATCCAAACCGAATGGATGATTACATGATCAAATCGAAGGGATTGAATCAGATGATTTTTGCTTCCAAAATCGATCCAATCCAGACCGCGAACACCCCTATTCAAATGTTTATCCCATAAAATAACACGACATATTTGTAAATAATAACAATACTAAAGGGTGATTATCACATTGGACTTTGAAGGGTAGAGTGGTGGATGGACGTTCCACGAACGCTGGCATGTATATATATTAAAGTGGGTGCTTTTCAACTGAATGACTTTGACCAAAGATGGTGGAATAAATCATGCATGTGATTAATAAAAAGATTATTAACTAATTAATTAGTTAACGGGCGCATATTTCACTCACTATTAGCAGTGCATAGGTGCAGGGTCAATATCTATCATATTAGAAGTTGGTACAACATAATATAATAATACATCACAATAATGGACCAATCTTCAGTTGCTGATCATAATGGTCATCGTCTGTGACTGATAATTGCAGTGCTATCCGCCAACCAAGTACAGTGAACCAACATAGCGCAATATATTAATTAAGTTGAAGGTCGAATTAATAATTGAGGAGGCATGTTATTACTAAACGTGTGTTTTGATTGAAGTTTAAAAATTTAACTTTTGATTAAGTAAATTGATTTATGTTTAAAAACATTTGGTCAACAACCACCAAAAACAAAAAAAACGTTTGTTCAAAAATAATTTTCACATAAAACATGTTATTTGAATAATATTAATAAAATAAATTTTAAAATTACTGAAAAAGTATGACAGTATCTTATTTAATAATATAATATATATCTTAAAAAACAATATACAAACAAATGTAAATTTCATTTACGCCAAAAGCAAAAAAAATGTTATTTTTATGTATATGGAGTTGGAATGAAGTTTGAATCAAACTTCATTTTGTTTTTAAATAATGCCAAATATTTCAGCACAACGTTCGAGGCATTTTGAGTGAAATAAATGACATTTTAAGGGTTTCACCAGGAAACCAAACACACCATATATAATACATGCAAAAATATATTCTTATGTTGTAGGAGAGAGTTTTTCTCTCCTACACATACATCAATTTTCGTGTTATTTATTTATTTATTTATTTTTTTTTAATAGTGGGTGGGTCCCATACATAATTATTTCTATTGCATGAGAGAGTTCTCTTCTATTGCATGAGATTAATAAAGGCCGTAGTACATTGGAAAATTATTTTCCCTATACGTCCCATGTTGATACCAGGGTTGTATGCCTAGATCATGTGAATATGAACTTAGTTTTTTATTGACATGAAATAATATATATATATATATATGTGTGTGCTGAGAAAAACAATGCAGTGTTATAAGGGCTTTATTAGTCTTCTTTTACATAAGATAGTTATCTTATGTTGTAGAGATAAAATGGGTGGGTCCCACCATTACAAGAAAAAAGAAAAAAAAAAAAGTGGAGTGCGAAAATCGAAGTGAGACAACATAAGAGAAGTTATCTTATGTGAAAGGAGAATAATATTTTCCAATGTTATAAATATGAAGTAAACACACAATTGCTTAACGAGGTTGTGTTTTTTTTTTTTTAAATGTATATTTTTTTTTAAAGATACCGATTCATCAATTAATCAAGCAAAAGTCTTTCTATCAAGCTTTTATTTAATACAGTTATATACAACTCGAACTTGAAACCACTTATTAAGTTCGAACAATTTATTTACCAAAAAAAAATTCAAACAATTTCATACCAGTTGATCAGTGTATTTAATAATTATAAAATATTTATAAAATAAATAAGCAAAAGTATATTTACCCTTAAGTTATCTAATGGGTTTATATCACCATCTACTTTATTAAATTAAATAAATACCAGGTTGATTCAATCCAAATCCAACCATTTGTTGAGTCATAACTTTGTTCTAAATTCAAAAAAAACGGCCCAATCAGAATACATCAGTTTGAGTTTTGAGTTGAGTTATATCCAACCCAACTTAGTCCATGAACCGCCTAGGATGAAGCCCGACATTTTACGTTAAAAGAAAGCCAAATATTAGTTTTATTCTCTCTTTTTTTGGATATTAAATTTTATTCTTTTTAGGCGAAACATTAAATTATATGAGAAATTTTGAATCCTATAGCCCTACCAGCAGCCTTGGCTTCATACCTGCATCCCACATCAATCTAGTGCATTTTGAACTAACTCAAGGATCAAAATAGATAAGTAGTGGGTAAAAAATAAAATAAAATTAAAGAACAAGCCTTTATTAACAAATTGATATAAAACTTTTTAGAAGACCAAAGCAATAATACTTGCATCTTTAAAATTAAAATAGGAATTTAAATTTTTTTTATTACAGGAGGGATATAAACACTTAGATAGAAAAAGGAGAAATTTAATCTAGTGAAAGATTAAACTTCCAACATCAAATTGACACCAAAGTCTAACCACAAGGGTTTCGTTTAGCAACGGACAAACACATAATGTTTGAATAAACACACACACGATTTTATATTCAGATACTAATTATGTCAATTACTTAAAGTAAGTTACAAGAAATATCCCTATAAATATTTTAAACCTAATCTAAACGGTCGAACTGTAATCTTATTTAAAATATAAATTACTTAAAATATACGCAACCACATAAGACTCGTGATAATACTAAACAAAATGATGTCCAAGTCTTTACATGAGTTACAAGCTGGTTAAGGGAGAATATTTATTTTATATGAGCCATTTTGGACCGAGTTTGCACAACTAATGAACGAACAAGGAAACAGCTATATATATATATATATATTTATTTATTTATTAATTCATAGCTTCTATTACAAGGAAATTATTATTACACGTCTGCATGTGATGAAATCTAACAGAAATAACTGCCTAATAACTTGCAGGTGGAATGAACTACACGCTGTCGATCGAGCTTAACCTTTTTCAAGTGCTGCAGTTGGAAGCTTCAAACAGTGGGCTTAATACTTGTTTCTTTTTAGAAAGTTCGCATACCATTGGGCTGAAATCTTAGGGTACCTTTTCAACCCATTTTTGTAATCAACAAAGTTCAATCCAAATCGAACAGTGTAGCCATTAAACCATTCATTGCAGTCCAAAAATGACCATGCAAAAAATCCCTTCACATTTGCGCCGGACCTATATATATTTATCAAATGCCAATAATTGGAAAGTTATAAAGTATATTCATATAAAGACATAAGCTCTTTTGCATATAAAA
Source organism: Gastrolobium bilobum (assembly GCF_033153095.1). Taxonomy (NCBI): domain Eukaryota; kingdom Viridiplantae; phylum Streptophyta; class Magnoliopsida; order Fabales; family Fabaceae; genus Gastrolobium; species Gastrolobium bilobum. The sequence continues at coordinate 20,923 of NW_026899220.1, forward strand.
AAATTCACTTACCTAATTGCCCATCGAAGATAAAAGAAATGGCGATAATAGTAATCAATTCTGTAAGTATCCAAAAGGGATTCCTCGAGTGTTAGCTTAGGGTCATTGAACTCGTTCAAACCTGTTTGTTAAATGATGAGATACATAATATAAAATATCATACATATTCTTTTAAATAGATTATTAGGATAAGAAAATTTTAATATACGCATGCATTGATATAATATAATTGTTAAATATAAATTCTTAATCATTTTGTCCAGATTTAAACTACAATAGCATTCAAGGAAAATAAATATGATGTATTTATGTATTTACCATTTTCGGTGATGTAAACCACAGGGTTGTTGTATTTATTCTTGGTGTATAACAAAAGATCACGAAGTCCCTTTGGATAAAAGTATATCCAAGTTGAACCAGGCGCCTGCATATAAATATAAGTAGAGAATTTTTTATTTTTTTTTATCAATTAAACGGATTCAACTTGTAAACACATCTATAATTTTAGGTGGCCACACAGGTACCTTTAGACCAAGGGGTATCCCATTGCGCTCAACTGCAATTGCAAAATTAAAGACATGCTATTATCGAATTCAGCAATTTAATGCAACGTAGTATTTAGTGAATTGATAAATAGATAGGTGTCCTTACATGAAGAATTGGCCAGAGAATCCGTTACGTAACTGAGTTTGTCATTGCTTTGTGGTACATTAAAAACATAACTAGAGGAGTAATAGTTTAGGCCAATAAAATCAAATGAACCCTTTACTAAACTGGCATTCTCTTTAGAGAACTCAGGCAATCGACTTCGCACCAGGGCTCGCATTTCTTTAGGATAATCTCCTTTTGTTAGTGGTTCCATAAACCTGCAATCAATCAAACAAATTAAAAATAATCAACTTGGAAATCTTTTTCTATAGTTTATTGGTGGTCAAAAATAGGCCTAAATAAGAAATATCCTTGCAACAATGGTAGGACCTTATCACCAAAAAGTGCAAACACCCAAAGCTCTTTGTAGGCCTGATGTAATACAATTATATGAGGCCCATTATATGAGAACAAAAGGCCATGATTTTTAATCCTTCAGGCTAAACAGCGCAGCGTTGTTTAAGACCCAGATTCCTTCGCGTGACAAGAAGTTCACTGTTGAGTTCTATAATGTGTATTTTATTTGTTTTTTGAATAAGGGAAAATTATTAGTCCTTTTAAATGATATAATTTATGTCATTTTACTCTCATAAAGAAGTGAGACTCACACGTTTATTTATTTTCATTCACTCTTTTTTCTCTCTAATGATTTCTCTTTTTCTCTCACTTAAAATGATACAATTTTACCTCCTTTAAAATGATACACACGTTTTCCTTTGAATATATATATATATATATATATATATATATATATATATATATATATATATATATATATATATCATGGCATAAAAAGATCATTATAAATTGGAGGTCTTCAAGAATTCTACTTACTCGTTGGATACATAATATTAGGGCTTGTTTGGGAGCCACTTATAGCAGAAAAAGGAAAGAAAGGAGGGTGTGTTTTTTTTTTTGGTAAGCTGGGAGGGTTTTATTTACACCTTTCCTTGTTTGTGAGTTTAAAAAAAGAAAAAAGTGTTTGTCATTTTAAATGATAAAAATTTATGTCATTTTAAGAGAGAGATAGACACAATATAAATTTTTTTATTTAAAATTTAAATTAAAAGAAAATCACTCACTTTCTCTCTCCCATGATTTTCATTTTTTGTGTTTATCTCTCTCCTAAAATGACATAACTTATGTCATTTAAAATGACAAACACCAAACCCTTAAAAAAATGGGAGAAGAAAATTGTGGATTTTTGTAAAATCCTCCGAAACCCTTCTCACCTTTAAAATTGAAGTTCCCCCAATATTGGAGATTTGAGGGGAAAATATTATAAATTACTTATCTTCACTTAGCATTAAAATGTAAAAACTACAAAAGTGTGAATCACTTTTTAAATGTGACACTACTAGAAAAGTCTCAAATGCCGAAAAAATTTATTTGTAAAATGTAATAACTATATTAATTTTTTTAAAAAAAGGATAAAATTATATAAATATCTCATTAACCTTCTATTTTTTTCTCTTATAATTTTTTTAACTCTCAAATAATGGAAGAAAATATCCTTCAATTTCCTTCCATTTCTTCCCCTTCCTTCCCCTTGAATTCCTTCCTTCCATTTCTCTCCAAACTCTCAAGCAAAGCCTTAATAATAATGATTACTATTTTTTAATTAGTGCTCTAATTACCCTGTTAAAACTTGAGGATAGAAAGAGGAGCACTTACCATCCATATTGGAAGTCAAGCGATCGTCTGGCAGCCCTTTGATGGTATGTGTTATTTTCTTGGAGCGGTATGAACCAGTTACTTACCAACGTTATGCCTATCTTGCCCTTCTGATTTGCCTACATATGTATACACTATCTTTAAAATGATCATTATTTAGTATATATCAATAAAAATATATGAAATGAGATGTCAAGAAGCAGTTAAAGAACTGAATTAATTAGAAAGGTTATTGAATTGTAAGAACATGTATTCTATTACTTTTCATCTCATATTTTTTTTTTAAAAATAACATACTTCTTATAAATAATAGTCAGGTTTCAATTCTAGATATTTTTAATAATTTTCTTAAATACGACACCTATCAATAATTCTTTGCTTACCCAAAAACAATTAATATGATAATTTTAGAGCTAGAGGGATGTCAAATGTCAACTAATTAGTAATGAACCTGATACTTAGTCTTATACACTTTAACAGCTGCAGCATGAGCCAGAATTTGATTGTGTGTAACAATATAGGGCTCTGTCCCAGAATTACCACCAAGGCAACTTGGTCCAGTACATCGACCTGGTGCTGTCGTTCCCTGAGCATAGCCACCGTTACTAAACAACCATGGCTCGTTCAAAGTAACCCATAGTTTCACCCTATCTCCAAATAGCTTGAAGCAAAGATCCGCATAATCTTGAAAATCATTTCTGAAAATATAATATGCGAACTCAATAAATTACAATCATATCTACACATTGAATTTGCTAGGCAAGCAATAAGCTTAATTATTGAACGAAGACTCACACTATGCGAGAGCTTAAGAAACCACCATACTCATCTTCCAAGGTTTGGGGAAGATCCCAGTGGAAAAGAGTCACAAATGGATGCAAACCTGCAATTGTCTCAATAATGATCAATGTTTAATTAATTTTTATTATCAACAACTTGAAGATTAGAATGATAAAATGAAAAGTATAAGAGTTGTGACCTTGAGCCAATAGCTCGTTGATGAGGTTGTTGTAATAGTTGATTCCTTCTTGATTTATACCTCCACTTAGCTTTCCTTCTATTGGTATTAAAAAATAAAATAAATAAAATGGTTAATGCCAAACGTCCAACTAGGTAAAATATTAAGTCGAGAATATTAGAATAATCATTTATCAACATGTGAATTACTTGGGAGTATTCTAGACCAAGAGATGGAGAATCTGTACGAATCCATATTCATGTCCTTCATAATCTTAACATCTTCCTACAAGATATATTATGGACAGCAATTAATATATTATCATATTGCACAGATTATTACTATCAAAATGAAATACTCGTGAAATTACTGTAAGAAGTCTCATAAATTAATATTTTACTTTTAATTAGTTTAAAAAAATTTGATAGATGAATTTCATTGGGTCTAAAAGTCTAATTATTAATTATTTAATAAATAGTTTCATTTTATTTCTTTATATATGTTTTTTTTTTTTTGGTGTGGAATATATATGTATTTTAAAAGTGTAACTAATTTGTACAAAAAACGAGTACAAGTAATAAAAAAGTTTAAAAAAAGAAAGAAAGAGAGAGAGACCTAAAATCATAAATCAAAGTAATCCTTTTTTAAAATTTAAATTTTCAACTTATCAATGATTTAGCAATTTTAAACTTTATTATTTATAATATACATTTCCTTTTTTTTTATACATTCTCGTAAGAAATTATAATGTTAAGATAAATAAGTAAGGTTATCCAATATTAGCCTACCACACCCATGACTTCATAAGGAGGTTTTTTAAACACAGACCTAAATAAAAAATTTGAGAAAGGTTTGACTAATAAATTTGCTTCTCTATTTCCTTTTCTATAGCAATAGGAAATTATGAAGGTCCAACTTCTATCAAATTCACCTTTCCTTAGAAACATAAAGTACATATATTGGAGACCAACCACCATACCTTGTAGCGGTGATATTGGTCGACGGCGACGTCTCCATTGCCTCCATCCCTTATCCTTTCTGCATGTCAAATCACAGATGATTTAAATATAAATTATGCATATGCATACTTTAATATCAAAGAAGGAAAATAAAATACAATTAAGCTCGGCTGAATTTCAAATCAATAGCCTAAAGAATAATACCGAAATTTTGATTATGTTTATATATAATGAATTTGATTGGGATTTATTATGTTTTTTACATTATTATATAATACTGCACTAATATATTATTTAGAAAGTTTTTTTTTTTTGCGACAAAATTTAATTTTTTAAATGTCACTATCATTATCAAAGTTATTTAATAATATGGTAATATATAATTATATAATGACAGAAACTTTTCTACACCTCATAACACTTCAAAATAATCATAACTTATCATTTACTCGTATTAATCAAATAGTGTTGCCTTGAACAAAATAAATTGTTTTCAGACACTTAAAAGTTCAGTTTTGAGAGCAAGATCTCTGTAAGCATTCTACTTGTTTCCTTTGAGACAATAATCAAAATTCTATATGAAGAATTTTTAATATAAAAATATTTTATTTCCTAAAATAAGATTTAAAGACTTACGAGTATAAAATTTTAAAAATTAAATCTCCTCCTTACAGTCAAACTGTAAATGTAATTAAAGAGAAATAATATGAGGCTTTTTTACCCTTTTGCCCCTAATTAAATAATTAATAACTAATTTGCCCCTCCCCATAACTATCCACCATCCTGCCCCCATTTAGTCGATTAAGTTGCACTTTTAATCGACTAAATGGGCTAAACTCAGAAATTATAAACGCGAATTTTAGTCGACTAAAAACTCACCTTAATCGACTAAATTGTTTGCAATTTTAGTCGACTAAGAACATTATTTAGTCGACTAAATGTCGCAGATCAGGTTTTTAAAAAACCCCCCATTTCGCAAAGGGGGTTATTTTCAAACCCTAATCGACTAAATCACTCCATTCCGTCCCCTCTCTCCAACCAAGTCTGAATCTCAACCCTTGAAGGTGCGATTGAAGCTTCCCTGGTTCACACTTGCGAAATCGACATTTAGGTAACGTATTCTGACTTGCATTTGGTTTTAAGTTTAGTTTTTTTTTTTTTTCTCCATGCATTTGATTTCTGTTTGCGGTTTTGTGGATTTAGGTTAGGGGTAGGGTGCTAAGTTTGTTGTGAGGGTGAGGGTTAGGGTTGATGTGGTGCCTTAGGCTTAGGGTTAGGGTTATGTTAGGGTTAGGGTTAGGGTTAGGGTTTATGTTGCTGTTTTGTTTGGGTTGTAGTGTTTAGGGTTTAGGAATGGGTTTTTGTGTTCTGTTTTAGGGTTAGGGTTAGGGTTAGGGTTAGGGTTTAGGGTTAGGGTTTCTGTTTTAGGGTTAGGGATAGGTTTCTGATTTCTGTTTTATTTTAGGATTAGGTTTTGTTTTTTATATTGAATTTTAAATTTTTTGATATTGTTATTGTTCATTGATTTTTGTTTCCACTTGCATTGTAGGTACATTTGTTCTAATGGCTGGCCGTAGAAGATCGTCTAGCACTGGAAATGAGAGACGATAGAAGCTACGACAAGACCGTCCGTTAAATTTAATATTTATAATAAGAAATTTAATTTAAAAAACAAATATTTAGTATATATATACTTAATTTAACAGATTAAAAATTAAATAAAATATTTGAAATAGAACCGTTGGTTAAAAAAAATGAATGTAAAACAAATCAATATAAACATACTTATAATTTTATTACGTATAAGAGAAAGACTCGGATTTAAAATTAAATTATTAAATGACTTAATTTTTTTTATATTTGTCTGTATTATTTGGATAAATTTTTAATTTTATATACATATAAGTCAATATATTTATTTTAACATGTTAAGCAAATATGTTTTATAATTATTAATTTTTATCATTTTTCAATATAAAAAGTTTTGATGCATCTTACGTTAATATTATTAGTATAAAAATATACAAGAATAAGAAAATTAAAGAACAAAATATTATCGTTGAAACGTACAACAATTAAATTAAACATGTTTTATTTAAATATTTTTTATTAAAAAATAAGAATAAGATTAAAAGGTAATACAATTTAAGAATAAGATAAAATTATTTAAAGGTTATTTGTATTTTTTGTACATAGTTATTTGTAAATTTTTATTCTTTACTATTTAAGAATAATATACATTATAAAATATGGGTTTAACATTTTTGCTTAGATAATATTTTTCTGCTACACTCACGTAAAAATAAGTAGGTCTAATCAATTTTTCCCTCTTTTATTCATAACGGAACCCACTACTTATATATGAGCGTGGCGAAAAAAATATTTTGAAATATTTTTATAACTAGAAATATTTTTTTTGGTATCCTTAACTAGAAATATTTTTCTCATAAAATATTCAGTTTTTCCAAATTATTAAAAGTAATTGCAATATCTTTTATTGCCATTCGTTTAAAACATTCAGAAAATAACCATAGAAAGGTAAAGAATTAAATTTGAAAGTTAATATGTATCAAATAAAATTGAAAGTTAATAATATGAATAAATTTAAGAAAATATAAATAAAAAATAAATGGTGTAATAAATTAAAAAGATTGAGGAAATGAAAATGAAGGAAAAAAATGTTATGTGGCAATTATAGTGAAAGAATTTATAGTATACATATAGCTAGCTATAGAACTCATCATTTTTAAATTCGCAAAACTCGCGTGCTCTTTTTATAGTTGAGATTCAATCAACACTTGTAATTAACAATATAATCGCGGGCGATTCGAATCTTAAAATAGAATGTGTTGGATCTCAAGGTTATATAACTGGTATATTTATAATGGCTTATTAAAAGAACAATTTATATTACTAGTGGGTTAGGTAACCAATGACGAATCATGATTAAAACTATGAAAAAAAAAAATCTTCCTCTCTTTTATTGGTAAGGTTCTACCTTTATCTTTTAGGTTATTAATTAAACAAAAAAAAAGGTTAAACATCCTCTTCTCAAATCTTCTTTTGCTCGCCTAAATGTTAGAGAAAAAAAAGAGAGAGATACCTGGATGTTTATGGGCGTAGGTGTCCCATATACTCAATCCTCTACCACCCTCCCTTGCTGCACCTTCGAACTATATTTCACAAATACAACAACACACCATGAAGTAAAGTTAGTATAGCTAAAGATATACGGGACATTATTTTGCTCTGTAAAAAGCTGTTTCAAAACTCATATGTTTGGTAAGCAAGGGTTAATTAAAGAGCAATGCAATATATATTAAGCATTTTGTAAAGAACTATTTCAATAACTACCAAAAAAAAAAGAGAATCATTTTAATTAAATGATAATTATATTAATGATTTTATATTAATATCTCTAACACACTTAAGCCCATAAAAATTACTTATACAAATGGATATAATTACAATAAAATTTAATTTTATACTCAAAAAATGTATAAAAACACTATAGGAACAAAAAAACTAAACAAGGTAGATTTAATATTTTTATATTGTAGAAAATAAATTTATTTTCTATAACATGAGAAACATTAAACTCAAATATATGAATATATATATATATATATATATATATATATATATATATATATACCTGGTAGGCTGAGGATCCCGCCCCAAAGATAAAGCCCGGAGGGAAACTGCTCCTATTCAGCGAACCAACGGCAAGAATAGGAGAAACTGCAACTGCATCTGTATCTGTGAAGAATGAGGTAACAAGAAGAAGAGCAAGCATGCCCTGAAGAAGAAGAAGAAGAAAATAGCCGTTGAATGCCATGTTTGTTTATTCTCCTCAAAGGCTGCCTGTCATTTTATATACAAAAGCTACCTACTAAAGCATGCATGTGGTAGTTTTATAATAATATAATAATGAGTAATGCTATAAATCCTCCGAAATTATTTTTAAAATAATTATCTTAATATTTAATAAAATATTTCACATCAAAAACAAATTTTCATAACATAAACAAATATTTAATATTTTTATTATTTAGCAAGGTTAGGAATTGTTTTATAATAATAGAGAGGACACTTAAACATGGATATGAATTATAGAGTATTCCAAACAAAATGTTCAAATATAATAATATTATTCTTGCATTTCTACTCTAAACTTCCTTTTCATGACCAAACAAGGAAAAGATAATAATTTTTTTTCCTTCTATTTCGTTTATCTTTTCTATATATATATATATATATATATATATATATATATATATATATATATATATATATAAGAAAAATTAGAATATGGATGTAGAAAATAACGAAAAAAAATATTTTTCTTGTTTTAAATATGACCCTACTTCCTTCTGATCATCTTTCTTCTCTAATTTGTTAATTTTTACTTTAATTTTTTTCTCTTCGATTTCGGGAAAAAAAAATGGTGGCACTCATTTCATATACCATACATAATCGAGCCACCTTTAAATTTAATTTATAAAATAGTTTTTAATTAATTTGTCTTACTAGAAAATAATATAATTATATGGTGTTATTTTCAAATATTTTGTCTAATCATAAATGGACAACGACCATAATGACATATTTTGACAAACATTTTCTCCAAATAGCACGTTTAAAGATATTTTCTTAACTGGGCTAAGGCAGAGTCTCACTATTAGGCGGAGTAGGGCACATTTTACCATGTACTGGAGCGTGGGAAGCAACAGTGATCAAAGTGTCATTATTTGATAAATTTTTTATCCAAATGCTACTCAAACAGTATATTTTACCAAACTGTTACGCGACGTAATTCGCTACGACTTGTAGCAAATTACGTTCACCAATGATTTTGTGACTGATATGTCTCCAGCATATATATGATTTTAAGCCAAAAAGAGAAAGAATCTTGATCAATCTTGGATAAAAAGGGCTAGAATTGTTGTTAAATTGATAAATCTCAATCAGATATCTTGTCACTAATTTTACTGTATTTTTGTAGGAAAATAGACAAGAAAGAAGCTCAAATTGGAAGAACAAGTCTGAAGCCCCGCGTTGTTAGCATGGGTGTGAGGCTAGTAACGCCAGAAGAACTTTTCAATACAGAGACTCCCACGCTACTAGCGTGGAACTGGCGCTAGTAGCGTCAGCCATTCAAAACTCCCACGCTATCAGCGTGGGAACCACGCTAGTAGCGTGAACCTCCAGTATGCTGAACAAAACTCCCACGCTATTAGCGCCAAACTGGCGCTAGTAGCGCGGGAGGTACGAGAAAATCTTTATTCTATCTCAGACTGAATCAAAGGAATATTGGACCAAGATACACAATGAAGATTCGATCAAGATTTCCAAGCAATGCATAAACTCTATAAATTGAGACTCAGACCTCAGAGACAATCAATCTTTGGCTGGAGAGAATTGTGAGGATCAGAGAATTGAGAGAATTCTTGGAGTCTCGCGTTGGAGATCAGGATTCCACCGGAGCTGAAGACTGAAGACCATTGATCTTCCATCTTCTTTTCTTTTCTTTTTCTTTTATGAACAATTTTCTTATTTTAATTTGTTTAAGTTAGACATGAATATGTCTGGCTAATTTCTTTTTGTAGTTGGGATCATAGACCTGATGTGAAATCTTTATATTTTTTATATTATTTTTATAATTTAATTAGTTAGTTTGTTTTATTCTACCTGTGTTAATTTCTCCATATCCTGTTCAGAATTGGCCACTCTAAATTATAGGGCTTTGAGGGTTAGGACTCACAATAGACATATTGAGATTTTAATCTGGACAAGGGTAGAATAACAATTTGTGCATGACCGAGACATAAGCTTATATAGATTGCAGACTTATAATTCATTTGCTTAATGCCTAATTCAAGAGGGATTACTAAGACATTAGAATTCTGATTGTGTTAAAGGGTTGAAATCACCAAGACATTAGGGTTCAACTATTTTACAGGGAAATAATGAATTGTCTAAGCAAGTCAATTAATTAATTATAAAATACGATATAGGAATATAAGGGAGGATCGGAGGTGAAGTGCATCCTGGCTACATCCTTTTTACAAATTTCTATCAATATTTTATTACGTTCTTGATCTTTTCTTGCATGCGTTGGAAATTAATTGTTTTTAACTTTTTGTTTTTAAATATTATTTTATTTTAAATTCTATTTTGAAATCCAAAATCAATCACTTTCACAATACAAACAAATTTTCTCTTCCAACTTAAGGGGAATAGTTAAACTAGTACTTGGTGCATTAATCCTCGAAGGAACGATACTCTACTTATCACTTTATTGCTTAAAACGAACTATATACTTGCTGTAAGAACCTGCATCGTTAATTAAGGAAGTTAATTAATTAATTATGAGAAATTAGGAAATAATTCCATAATTGACCCTAATAATTATTATGAGGCTTAAATAATATTAGTAATTGATTAATAATGCTGAAAGTCGCTTTTCTGACGAAAAGTGCAGATATTAGCTCTGCTACTCAGTATAAATGCGTACCAGTGAAGTATCCCGAAAAATTATGACAAGTGTGTATATGTCACTAGAATAATATATAGGACTTGTAAAACGAGTTTCAAGTTAAAATAATGAGAAATGGTGCTAGAACTGATACTGGCTATAGAAAAGCGCGTACCAGAAAGGTGCTGCAAAAAATAAAATAAAAATATGACAAATTCTAGAAAAATGGCTAGGTTTAGAATATGAAGTTTGAGATTAAAATAATAAGCGTAGCTATTAACGCTAATACTGCGCGATTAACTTAAGCGCGCTATAAATACAAGGGACACACACTTCTAGGTCAGATTTGGAGGCCTTCCTACGTGAGTTTCTGAATTCCCTTGGTTGCCACCTTCTTCCTCATTGCAAGACTTGAGCTTTCCTCCATTTTTACACCAAAGTTTCCACATTTTCTTCTTGAAAACCTTTCTCCATCATTGTGTGAGCTTGTAGCAAGCTTTGGGGGAGTGGGGAGAGTGTTCTTGGGAGCTCTTGATTCTGTTTTCTGAGTGTGTGTGGGCTGCCTCCTTGGTTGTGGGAGTGTGAGTGCTTTCGGGACAGTGACCAAAGTGCCACGCTTGGATAAAATAATTACCAGACTGCCACGCCAACAATAAATTTTGCCAAAATGCCACGCGGCATAATTCGCTACACAGTGTAGCGAATTATGCATACAAGTAATTCGCTACACAGTGTAGCGAAATATGCCACGTCAAAATGCACAGAATCAAAATTCCCACATGTCAAATTTTGAAAAATTCGCTACATAGGGTAGCGAATTTCTCAAAATTTAACATGTGGCATTTTTGGTTCTGACGTGGCATATTTCGCTACACTGTGTAACGAATTACTTGCATGCATAATTCGCTACACTGTGTAGCGAATTATGCCGTGTGGCATTTTGGCAAAATTTACTGTTGGCGTGGCAGTCTGGTAATTTTTTTGTCCAAGCGTGGCAAAATGATCACTGTTCCAGTGCTTTCCACCTCCATTGGAGCTTAAAGAACCAATCTTTTGTGGGAAAGAACTTACCTTTGAGTAGCGATTTTCGTGCATCACTAAGGCAGAGGCTTAGGGCATTTCATTGATCATCCAATGCTCTTCTTTTTTTGTGTTCAAGGACCCCATAGGTATACCTTGAACTTTCTCTTTGAAATTTCATGAAAATAGCTTGTTTGTGTCATGAAATGAGAGAAATTTAATCATTCAAGCTTAGAGTTGTTGATCTAGGGTTAATAAGTATTGATGAACATCTGTTTTGGGTCAAAACTGAACCTTGGATCATTGGGAGCCATTTTCACTTCGGTTTATGCAGAAAAATTCTGCAGAAAACTGTTCTGCCCGTGTGGTAATCGATTACCTTTTGGTTGTAATCGGTTACCATGTGTAGTAATCGATTACCATGTTTTTGGTAATCGGTTACCATGTGCAGTAATCGATTACCATGTTTTTGGTAATCGGTTACCATGTGCAGTAATCGATTACCATGTTTTTGGTAATCGGTTACCATGTGCAGTAATCGATTATCATGTTTTTGGTAATCGGTTACCTAGTTCAGTAATCGATTACCATGTGCTTGGTAATCGATTACCACCTGTGAAAATGACCAGAAACCAGTTTTATGCATGGGAAAGTCCCCATTTGGGCTTGATGGCCTAGGAAGTTGGTGTTACTGTTGGAAAATAGTGATACCTTTAATTGAGGGACTTAATGCTTGATAATTATGAATTAGAAAAGATGTAATCGAATAAGGAAATGTTGTCATATTGAAATGAACCTTTAAAGTATGGTTATTGATGATATTTCTAATATAAACAGATTGTGATTGTGTTGTTTGTGGCCATTGAGCTAGTGTTAGCTTGGCTTGGATAGTTAGCTTGCGAGATAAGCTTTCGTGTCCTCGGTTTAGCCATTGTTTGTTCCACCATATCCCATAGGGGGATGGTTTATATGCATGATGTGTTTTCATGTACTATTTTATTGAAATGTTATTGAGCTGTTAAATGCAAATGCATATGATATGTATGGGGTGTTTGCCTAGACGGGATTAAATTCCTGTGGGCAGGTACGGTATGGGCGCATACTATGTGGGTAATAGACGTATTCCTGCACCTCTCTGGCCAGTAGATTATTCATAACACCCATGACATGATTATCTGCTGCATTGCACTGATTTTGGAACTTATACTGTTAAACTGCTTTTGGAACTTATATTGCACATGTAAGTGAGCTTGGGGTGGAAGATCCTTGAGGACCCTTTGTCTTACTGAGATTTCTGTTTAGAGATCTCACCCCACGTTTGGGGAACATATTTCAGGTTCAGGTAACCCAGGGGCTAAGACCTTGGGCGGCAGGAGGCCGGAGCTGAGTTAGATGTTTGTTGTTATGATCATATGTTGGATGCTGACATGTTATCTGTATGATTATGTCGTTATTGTTGAGACTCTGTTGGGCCTTGTTACCTTATTTGGTGAGCATGAGGATTGTCCATGCCACATTTGATTATGTATCGTCGTTTAGACTTGAGTTGTATAAACTATCAGGGTTTGTCCGGCCTACGTGTTGTAGTGCAGTGACTAGAGAACAATTAATGATTTATATATATGAGGTTATTCAGTGTAGATAGTTGTCTTTTGCAATTTACATACAGGCAATGTTTTGGAAATAAATTAAGTAATTCAACTTGGTAATGGTAATGACGTCATAATTGAAAGTAAAAAGTTATTTCGCATTTTTAATTAAGCGTGGCTTAATACGATGACATGTTAACAAATCGGATATACACGGGGTGTTACACTTGTCGATTTCGCAACAGTGACACGTGGCACATTTTCGCAAAAAAAAGCTGACCGGACATAATTCGCTACTAGTGGTAGCGAATTTGGTACATAATGTGGCCACGTGTCACAAAATCATTGGCAAACATAATTCGCTATCAATCGTAGCGAATTACGTCGCGTGACAGTCTGATAAAATATATTGGTCGCGTGATATTTGGATAAAAAATTTGTCAAACAGTGACACTTTGATCACTGTTCCGCGTGGGAATCTCTGCTACCAAGCACAACAAGACTTGTCTTGCTCCCAGCGAGTGTAAGACTTGTTGTGTCAAATACTCACCATATTTCATCACATGACAAAATCGTGGCCATACGTTCTCAACGTCTATATAAACCTCTATTCCTTTATAATTTCTCCATTTATTTTTATAATACACTCCTCTCTTTAAAACTTTTCTCTCAAGCTCTATACCAAGTAAGTTTCTAATTCTTCCTATTTAAATTTTTTTAGTAGAGCATATGAATTATAGGTAGCCTAGGATAGTGTAGGATAGTATAGCATATTAATTTAATTAACTAGGTTATGAGTGTAGTGTTAATTATTGAAATAATAATTAATTAGTTTTAGTTTAGTATAAATAATAAATGATGAATAATTAAGTAAGAAATTAATTAATATAATAATTAATTAGTCTTTAAATTGATTTATGTAAGTTATGTATTAAGTGTAAGTAATCTATAATTTGATGCTTACCAAAAAAAAAATCTATAATTTGATAATTAATTAGTAATATAATAATTAATTAATGTATGCAATTACTATTTTATATAAATAATTGTATAATTAGTGTAGGAATTGATTTAAGAATTCAATTTGTATGTAATTTATTATTTAATATTGTGATTAATTTATTAGTTATTATGAATTAAGGACATGATATTCCCTCATAGGTCTCCTCCTCAGCCTTCTACCGTGTCTACTCACTAGTCTTCTCCAAAATCCCTGTGGAACTGGATTAACTCTGATAAAAGTGAGACCATTGTCCTAACATTAAAAGATAAACATATTTCCACCAAAGTGTGGAATAGTGCAAATGATTGCATGATCAATGTCAAACGAGCTGCATCCCATGATTATGGCTACATACCAAATGACATGCACAATTATTTGAGGGATATCGATTTCTTGTATATGGCCCATCTTTGAAACCATCTGTGCATAGCTGATTGATATTTTTATTTTATCATTACTTTAACATGTTTAAAACATATTTTATATTGTGTTTCTAATTTTTCATGTGTTGGTCATTGCCTTTATGGAGCATTGGTGCTGAGAGACACAAACATTTTAAATGCCACAGGGGTAGGTTATTATTATGTTAGAGGGTGTACACTATTTGTTGGGTCTTTCCACATATAGTGAACATGCAGTTGCACATAGGAATAATGGTATTGATTGACGGTCTTTGATTCGGGAGCATTTGGGGGTCGTGCCATCTAGCAAACAGTTGGAGGGTTCACTCCTCAGCCTAGCTTACTTGCATGAGCACTTCGATCGATATAAGGATCACGCTAAGACTGAGGTGGGGCTCATTCGATACACTCGTGGATTGATCATGCGCATATTAGGGGGACTGTTATTTGTTGAGACATCGTCCAATTATGTCCCCATGAGATTCTTCATGCTTTTGGAGAATATATTGGTCACATGCCAACATAGTTGAGGGTCTACAGTGCTTGCCAACTTGTATAAAGAGATATCTAGACTAAGATATTAACCATGTTGTTATGGGAGGTTGTGGTATGCTCCTTCAATTGTGGGCGCAGTTCAACTCCCAAGGATTTCACCTAGGCCCCTAATTGTCTTATGTCCTAAGCAAATCTATGGACAAAGGTTGTTATCAAAAAAAAAAAAATCTATGGACAAAGGTATATATATTGTTTTGGTATCATTCTGAAATTGTTTATGATTAATGTGAACACCTAATTTTGTCCCAAATATTAAAAATGACAATTTTTTTATAATAAAAGAAAAAATAAATTGTGAAAACATATTTTTGTCTTTAAAGAAGGAAAAAAGGATGACAGCAACCAGATAGAGGAAAAAGGAAAGGAGGACCATTTCAGAAAAAATAACAGCATTTAGTAGGATCTGTTCTGGTTATGATATCTCTTTCATCCACCGTCTGATAGAACTGAAATTTTTTTTTGCAAGATCTTGACTCATTGTCCTTCATATCCAACGATGGATTTCTTGATTCGATGTCTCCATCATTCCCAGAAAATTCAAAACCGAACTGATTCTCCTAAACGATTCAACAGCAAACAGTGATTTTACGAAGGTCATCTCTCTCAATTGAACAATTGGATCATCCTCAAATTTTGTCAGCATGTTCCTTGCTTACAAAGTGATGGAACCGATTTTTGAGTTGATTCCTTTAGTGTGAGATATAAATTTTGAAATGTGGCTTGCTAGTTTATGAGAATAACAGTTGTTTCGGGCAGCGATTTTGCAAAGGTCATTTCTCTCCATTGAACCGTTGGATCGTCCTCAAATTTTGTCAGTGTGTTCCTTTCATATGATATTTCAATATTATCAAATTGATTTTTGGGCTGATTTCTCTAGTGTGAGATATTGATTTTGAAATATAGTTGTCCCACATTGGAAATAACCATTTTTTGTTCCATTTTCCCTTCAAAGTCCCATATTGTGCAACTCTCACTCATTTCTCCTCCCTTCCCTCTATATAAAGACCCCTCCTCATACTCATCTACACACATTTGGAGAGAACCAAAATAAAACTAAATTAGTGTCATAGTAAAAAATTTTAGTAACTGATTTTTTTTCCATTTTCTTTTTTTGTAGGAAAATTGGGGTGGTGTTCCACAACTTGGCTCCATTATCAAGTTTTGATCATCTTTGAAGTAAGTTCATTTACCTCCTCCTTTAATTAATAATTATTATTTTTTGCATGCTTTTATGTTCTTTAGTTGCTAGGAATTTTCTTATAATTATCTATTTCTTTGCATTTTTTTTATGCTTTTTTGAACTTTCTTATATAGCTTATAAGAAAACTACATATAAATTTTGTTAGGGATTAATTTAGTCGTGATGGTTTGTTAATCTCATAATTTTTTGGGTTATTTTAGTTGTGACAAATTGATGACCCAAGCTTATTTAAAATTATTAATTTACTTCTTTTTCATAATTAAGAATTAATTTAGCCGTGACGAGTAGGGGTGTTAACGGGCCGAGCCGAGCCGAGCTTTGGTCTTAAAAGGCTAAGCCTGTGATTAAATGTGTCGGCCTTACCAAGCCTGTTACCTGTTACGAATATAATTATCGGCATGTGGCCTGCCTTATTTACAAAAATAAAAGTCTGATTTGGCCTGTTAGAAAAAAAATAAGACAATAAAAATTTATCCAAACAGAATATACAATCAACAACACTAGTAATTCCATAAATATTCATAAATTCAATGTATATCGAAACAACATAATATAAAACAAAATCATTCAAAAAGTCTGTTTAACTAATAAAATAGGGGTGAAACGGATTAAGAGGAGAGAGAGGGCTATTACAAATAGTATAAAAAATATAAATAAAAATAAAAATTAATATACTAGACCAGCCTGAGAGGCTCCAAGGCCGAGCTTTTGAATTGGAGCCTGAGGCCTTTTTACTAAACAAGTTTTTATACAAGTCCAAGCCTGGTTCCAACAACCAATATTAGGCATGTAAGCCTGAGCCTTCACGAGCCGAGCCAAAGGCCCCTAGCTCGTTTATCACCCCTAGTAACGACTTGCTAATCTTATAAGTATTTTTAGGATTATTTTAACTGTGACAACTTGATAACCCAAACTTATTCAAATTTGATATCATATATTAATTTTCAAATTGTTTTACTTTAGGGTTATTTACCATTATTATTTTTCTCTCTTAAAAAATGCTTTAATTTTAAAAGGATTAGCTGAATTAAGACAGCTTATTAATCCTGCAATTACCGTTTCAAATTATTTTAGTTGCGACAGCTTAATGATCCGAAACCTTCAAATCCAAAAGTTGCAATGAATTTCTTTAAAATGTTTTTCAAAAATTAAAATCATTCAACACAAATATTTTCTAAAGAGCGACGTAGCTTTGGTCTCTTCATTGCAGCAGAGAATACATCAGAGCGGAACTCTTTCCGTCAAGTTAAAATAAAAGTTTAATAAAATTTTTTTTCTTAAATATCACATTTATCTTTTAATGGAGAAAACAAATATTTTTAAAAGTTATTAACAATTTGCACAATTAATTTAAGATAACCATTTTTGAATGGATGTATAAGGGGTGCAGTGAAATTAAGTTTTCACTCTTCTCTGCACATAATTAGAGTCTCGAATCTTGACCTAAAATTTTAAAAAACCAGTTTGCAATATAAAAGATTTTTCAACTTTTTCATTTAAATAAAATTAGTGGCGACTATATATTTTTATATTAAAATCATTTCGGGTCGTTACAGTCGTATTCTTGATTCAATGAGCCACTAAATGTAATTCATGCTTTGTAATTAATTCAATGCTTCATATGGAATACACCAGAATTTTTTTTTTTTGAAAAGCAAACAGGAAACATAAAAACAAAAAAAGAAACTAGGAACACCTCCTAGACCAAACTACTCCTACATAGTCCCTTTCAAGTTTGTCACGACAACCAGAAGGAGGCGAGTCAAACTCTTGTAAAGACCAATCAAAGGAGTAGGCAAAAGAGGCCATCCAATCGGCAACCTCATTCCCTTCCCTATGAATATGGGAAATTCTAACCCTCCAATTCCAATCCAGCATATTCCTTATGCGCAAGACCAAGTTAGAGGCTGGATGATGAGAGCTGCACCCTTCTCTTATGAAAAACTGGGCTACTAAGGAATCACCTTCAAGCCAGACAAAACGGAAACCTTTCCTCCATGCAATCTCAAGCCCAAGGAGACAACCCCAAAGTTCTGCTAACAAAACATTACCACAGCCAAGATTTTTACAAAAGCCAACAAGCCACCTTCCACTAGCATTCCTAAATACACCCCCACAAGCAGAAGCTTCTCCATTATTCATACTTGACCCATCCACATTGAGCTTAACCCAAGGGTCCGAAGGAAAAACCCAAGAAACTAATTTCTCTTTATTCGAGTTAATCTCAAGACCAGCAACCCGAAGCGTGTTTTCTGACCAAGAAAAATCTTCACCATAGACCATAGCAGCTCTAAAAGTGCCATAAGCAGGAACAGAAGATCCCTGAAAAATTTTCTTACTCCTAGCTTGCCAAATGAAACAGGAAATGATACCAAACAGAAGAGGCCATGATGGCAAATTGGACCAATTACGATCGTCAGAGATATTGGACAACACCCATTGCTGAAGATTAAGAGAGAAAAAATCCTCCCAAGCCTCTCGCTTAACTGCAATCTCCCACACTTTTTTTGCTGCAATACAATCTCTAACCGCATGTAAGGAAGTAGTCTCGCATCTCATTCAAGCAAAATTAATCTCATATACTCTTATGGACGACTGTCACGTGTCGTCCCATATACATACTTGAATAGAAAATTTGTAGCAGTTTTGCGTAAGAAACATGCGGGATTAATCTCTGTTCAAAATAACGTCCGGCCTTACTCGCATACAACACGTAACAATATCGCATGAAGTGTTTGTGAAACTCACTGCATTAGATTGGTAATATATTTGAACATTGCATAATTTATGAATTTATTTAAAAAAAAGCACGAAAATGATTGTGTACCTTAAATTTGAGTCAAACTCACACGTTAAAATATAAATAGTAAAGTTCATATTTTGGGTCCCTAATAAAAAATATGATTTTCACTTTAATCCCTTACAAAAAAATTAGTGCTGAGGTTCTTAAGAAATTCAAAGTGGATCCATTTAGTTGAAATTGTGGTTCATCACAAATTCAAAAAAAATCAACATTAATTTCTCAAAAGGACTAAAATCGGTCCACTTTGAATTTCATAAAAAGTTAGTAACCAGACGACTATTTTTTTTTGTAAGAGACTAAAGTGGGACCCTATTTTTTTATTAGGAACCCAAAAGAAATTTTACTCAAATATAAAATTTGCTTGTAGCAGTTCAAGCTAAAATTGACTGTCAATAATAAGAATTTAATTTATATTTAATGTTAATATTGTTACACTAACTTTTATTAATCAGTAGAAGAATGAAGTTGTAACAAATAAAAATGTATCGAATTATTAATGGGCATCAGTGTAAAATTCTTTCACACGGATATTTTATTTTTTATTTTTTTCTTAAATATTTTTAAAAAATTATTCAAATTAAATTTGAAAGTACGTATTACAATTAACGAAATCCTCGCTAGCAATAATCAAATGTTTATTCGAAATGAAGAACCATATAAATTTGATTTTGGAGGATATAATAGAGGATGGACTTTCTTTGATAGACACTAGAAACGCTTGTATCTATAATAGGATTGGTTTGCTGTTTTTAGTTTTTAGTTTCAAGCATCATTATTTGATCCGGATATAATATAGGCCTAATCAGGGCCCAATAAACACATGGAAGCCCAAGTCCATAAAGGACCTAGAACAAGGCATGAAAGACAGGCACGGGACACGATAACCTATCGCGTCACACCAGCGCGATGTCCATATCACGAAACACCAGGCGCGATAGTCCCATCCAAGGTAGTCAAAATCGGAATTTTACCTAAAATCGAAAAGGGAATAAAAAATCGTAAATCGTAAAATCGTAATAAAAATCGTAGAGTTTACCTGCACTTTAAAATTAAATTTTTATATACATATCCTTATGTATAAAAAAAAATTAAAAAAAATAGACTACCTGCCACCATCCTTATACATTTGTATACAATTGTCACACTCTAACGGTCTAAGCTAATAAATCATTCAAGTTATTATCATCGAAGACATTCTGTTCCACGTGATCTTCAACTACATCATTCAAAATTGTCTTCATCTAAACTTTTATCATGAGATAAAGTTTCTTCATTTTTCACAATTCATTCATCTTTGGATGAAACATCAGCAATGTTATATTCAACAATTTTTCTAACTTGCTTAACATCATTCCAATAGTTAAAATCAGAATTTAAATCTTAAAATCGGACTTAAGTAAATGTCTAAATCGGGATTTTATATTGGAAAGGATTTTAAGTGAAATCTAAAT
Source organism: Gastrolobium bilobum (assembly GCF_033153095.1). Taxonomy (NCBI): domain Eukaryota; kingdom Viridiplantae; phylum Streptophyta; class Magnoliopsida; order Fabales; family Fabaceae; genus Gastrolobium; species Gastrolobium bilobum. The sequence goes on from NW_026899220.1 coordinate 41,663, forward strand.
CGTTTTAGCAAAAATAAATTGTTAAAATCGAGATTTTAAGATTTAAATCCCGATTTTAACTACCATGGTCCCATCGCGTCATACACGGCGCAGTGCCTCATCACAGCATGCAGGATATACTTACTCCCCACTCAACGGGATACCTTCTACAGACAGTAAACTTAAGGGTCAAGGCAACATCACTGCGCCCTCACATCAGTAAGCAATGGACAGCTCCAGCTCGCCACAACTCTACTAATAGACACCATGGCAGCAAGCTCCTCAACATTTAAACCATGACAGCCACACTACGTTGACACCAAGGAACCTTTGCCTTCACCATGAAGAAAGGTCTCCTCCAAACACACATTTCGATTACTATATAAACATACATTGTGCCACCAAGGTACGATCATCCTTTACTTTCACAACATAAACACCTGCCTCTGATACTGACTTGAGCGTCAGAGTGTCTTCGCAGGTACCCCCCGTCCGGTGCAACGTAAAGGACGAAGGACAAAGAGATCAGGCTCATCCCCCATCAACAGTACCAGGCCCAGGCCAATAACCATCTAAGGAGTCTCAACCGTGTGTGATTTGGGCTTGATACGCATTGGGTCATCCTACCGTATCTGGTCTGATCATTGGCGCCGTCTGTGGGGATTGGTGAACACCACATGGGAGGTAAATCTTTATCTCGAAAATTACTCCGGGCAGGATACTTTTGGTGTGTGGAACGCAGACAAGCTTAAGACATTTTATAGTTAAGTCTCTCATGACTCACACACTGTTATCTTTGAGCTTTTGTCTTTCATTATTATTATTTCAAATAAAACGAACCAGTTTCCCTTTACTATTGATCAATCTCTGCATTAAGTTTCGAAATCACAGGATCACAAACGTTCCTGTCATACAGGGTTCTCTCACGAATCCTCCAATTTACAGGATACCTCTCACAGTTCCTATCAACTTGCAGGATTCTCTCACGAATCCTCCAATTAACAAGAAACCTCTCACGGTTCCTATCAACTTACAGGGTTCTCTCACGAATCCTTCAATTTACAGGAAATCTCTCACGGTTCCTATCAAATTACAGGGTTCTCTCACGAATCCTCCAATTAACAGGAAACCTCTCACGGTTCCTAACAACTTACAGGGTTCTCTCACGAATCCTCCACTTTACAAGACACCTCTCATGGTTCCTAACAACTTACAGGGTTCTCTCACGAATCCTCCAATTTACAGGACACCTCTCATGGCTCCTATCAAATTACAGGATTCTCTCACGAATCCTCCAATAAACAGACTTGTCAACAAAGATCTCCTCAATAGATCACAAGCATACAGGTCGCGATCCCCAAGGATGTATCGTGATCTTTCACGCTCAAACGCGATGGCATAACCAAAGGTATGCAAAAAATAAAAATATTTTACAATTTTGCCTATAAACTGTTGAGACATACAACATGCAGATATAGTGTTTAAGCGCCATCCGGCGTACACACCACAACTCCAACATGCAAAGCATACAATCGCGACGCTATGCAGACATGGTGTTCAAGCGCCATACGGCGTACACACCAGAGCGCGGCCTCGTTCACTTTACAGGACTCTATACTTAAAGGATTCCTTTGTAACAAAGCACAACATGCATATGATCGCGGCGCAACATACAAATAGAATACACTTCTGTTGCGTTACAAAGAAGGTGAAGAGCAATATGAATAAGGATGAGAAGGGTTATACCCTATTACAAAGAATGCAAATTTTCAACCGATTAACAACAGTCTACAAAAAGAGAGACGAAGCAAGCTTTCCACTACAAATGACCAAATGATCTTCCCTCCAAAAGAAAAGGCACAAATACGAAGAGTTTTTTCTCCAACGTATACTCCAAAAGCTGGGAAACGTGTTAAACACAAACACCGGTTAGTGGGACACGTGGCGGGCAGGGGAAGTGTTTTACTCGTAAAACACCCACGAGTGTCCTTAAACCCCCACGTAATCACTGCTGCATTTAATGTTCCTTATTGATTAGACATCTAATCCACCGTTCTTAAGCGGTCGAAGGTCATGATGACACTACAAAGCATCATTACCGCGGACAAACAACGACAGGTGACTCAAAACACTATCGCGCCTCATACACAAAGACATATAGCTCACAGCCTTGTCACATAGACAACACCGCAAGCTAGGGGGCATCTGATCCGGATATAATATAGGCCTAACCAGGGCCCAATAAACACGTGGAAGCCCAAGCCCATAAAGGACCTGGAACAAGGCATAAAAGACAGGCACGGGACGTGATAACCCTATCGCGTCACACCAGCGCGATGTCCATATCGCGGAACACCAGGCGCGATAGTCCCATCGCGTCATACACGGCGCAGTGCCTCATCACAGCATGCAGGATATACTTACTCCCCACGCAACTGGATACCTTCTACAGACAGTAAACTTAAGGGCTAAGGCAACACCACCGCACCCTCACACCAGTAAGCAATGGACAGCTCCAGCTCGCCACAACTCTACTAATAGACACCATGGCGGCAAGCTCCTCAACATTTAAACCATGACAGCCACACTACGTTGGCACCAAGGAACCTTTGCCTTCACCATGAAGAAAGGTCTCCTCCAAACACACATCTTGATTACTATATAAACATACGTTGTGCCACCAAGGTACGATCATCCTTTACTTTCACAACATAAACACATGCCTCTGATACTGACTTGAGCGTCGGAGTGTCTTCGCAGGTACCCCCCATCCGGTGCAACGTGAAGGACGAAGGATAAAGAACTCAGGCTCATCCCCCATCAACAGTACCAGGCCCAGGCCAGTAACCATCTAAGGAGTCTCAACCGTGTGTGATTTGGACTTGATACGCATTGGGTCATCCCTACCGTATCTGGTCTGATCAGTATTTAAAACTAATTGTTAAATAGTTTTTAATTTATATTTAATAAAGTTTTAAATATATCAAAAGATTAGCACTCGATAAATATTTGTTGTATGGGATAGGTTATTGTGCCTACTCTTATTTTACCTACCTTTGCCTACCCCTTCAATACCGTTAGATTACAACCTCATCCAACGGTAGATATTTATGAAATAAAATAAACATTTTTTTTCCTTTTCTTTCTCTTCACTTTCTCACGCATCCTTTTTCTCTTCTGCACTTTCTCTCTTCCTCATTATCGATGAAAAAATTACATCATCAATACAACATCGAAACAAAATACAAATAAACACAAAACATAATACAACAATCGAAAGATTCAAATAAACGAAACGACAAATAAACGAATCAGATCCCAACACATCCTTAATCAGTTCCTGTATGCTCAGTGAAATTAAGACCCGCTCTATGAACCCTAAGGAATAAGCACCTTTTGGAGATTTTTGTTTAGGGATACGCAATGAATATTGATTTTGGTTACCGGAGGTGTTTTTAAATCTATATTTTTATATTCTAATTAATTACATATATGTGTTTATCTTCCGCAAACAGCAACACGGTTTGCTTGCTGCTGGGAATGGCGCTGAGATTTTTCTGCTCAACAACATCATGTTTATGCTAAAACTCTTGTCTGCACTACAAATAAGCCCCTTCTCTGAAATCGTTTGTGTTTTTTGTTATGTGGATTTATGATTTTTTGAAACAATTACCATAAGGATGAAATCGTCGTTTTTGATCCACGCCCTGGATTTTGAAACAATTACTTTGGATCCACACCCTTTATGCTTTTTGAAACAATTTCTTTTGATCCACACCCTTTATGGTTTTTGAAATCGTCTTTATTCAACCTTTAGTAATTGTTATAAGGATGTGAAATTCTTTCAATCGAAATCGTTTCTATTTTATTGTTGATGATTGGTTATTCATTATTTTATTTTGTTTTATTTTTCATTATATTGAAACGATGATTGAAAAATCACAAAAAATGTAAATCGCGATCCATATTAGCGATGTTGGCATTCTCTGGAACCATCATACGATGATTTCAAATGCTGTGGTAATTGATTTCAAATGCTTCCGCGCCGTTCATCTGGGCAAAGATTAACGATAAAGGAAAAAAGAAGAAGGTATATGGCAGCAGAAGAGAGAAAGGGGAGGAAAGAGTAAGGGTACGGAAGAAAGTGAGAAGAAAGAGAGAGAGAAAAAGATTTATTTTATATCACAAATATGGATCGTTGGATGAGATGATAATCGAACGGTAACAAAAGGGGTAGGCAAAAGTAGGTAAAATGGGAGTAGGCACAATAACCTATCCCTTGTTATATAGTATTAATATAGGAAAAAATATTTGTCCTTTTAAATGATTTTTAAATGATATAATTTTATGTCATTGTAGATTTTAATTGTTGATTTTCGTCAATCAACGGTTAAGATTTATTTGGTCAAACTTATTAATTAATTAATAATATGAAATAAAATTCAATAAATTATAATCATTGATTGATAAAAATCAACAGTTAAAATTTAAAATGATATAAAATTATATCCTATTTTTTTTATTAATATATAGCAACTTTCCCGTATAAAAACAAGTCTCTGTCGACTGATCAATTTGAAATTGAATATCAATGATTGAGAAAAACTAGGCGGAAGAAATCAGACATGCATGTGATAAATAAAAAGATTCTTTACTAGTTAATTAATTAACAAGTGGCCCTCTTGTTTTACTTTTGTGGTACACTAGTGGCCATCTTGCTTTAATTTTTTGGTTAATTATCATATTGGAAATTTACATGAGCATATAAGTTAATTAATTTGTTTAAATAATGAAAAAATAACATGCTGCCATCATGGTGTCTGGCTAATAAGTCCATCAAAAGTAACATCATGTGTGTTTATTCTCCTAAAAGGCTTCACTGCTTTATGCGACCGAGTGCCTGCCATTTTATATGGAAAAGCTACCTACTGTAGCTTGCATGTAGTAGTTTGATAATAAAATAATAATGATCATTAATGCTATAAATTATTGTTGTTATAAACTAGTATAAAAACATATAAGTGAAGTGATCAGTGTTAAAATATAAGTAGAAATACTTCTCACTAAAAATGGATAAAAATATCGTGTAAAAATTATAGAAACAAAATTTTTTACTTAAATCAAAAAATTAAATCGGGTCAACTTTTAATCCATAATCCGATTTTTCTTTTAAAAAATAACTACTTTCCATTTCCCCCAAATCAAAATGCATAATATCTTCTTCTACCTATCTAAAAAAATAAAGCTTACATAGATAATTATAAATAAGTACATATTTTTAAAATTCTTTTTTGTGTTTTTGGACTTTTGTCTTATATAGTTATGTAGCTTATATCTTTTAAATATAAAGTAGTTCATTGAATTTTGAGTAGTGACTTATGAGATTTTTTTTACATGAATATATATAATTTTGTATCTTGACCTTAATTAGTAAAAATTTTACGTTTCGTTTCTGATACGCCTCCTGCGTATAATATTCTAAAGGCTAAAAAGAGCAAGGATTTTATCTAAATTGAGTTAAAAGAGCTCATAATCATGATACAGATTGATAATCCATGCTCAGACTCGCTCTCATAGAAATTTTGTGTTTTGTAGGTAAAATTACATGGAAAAGAGATCAAACCACAAAAGCAAGAGGAAGCAAAATCAAAGTTTCTCGCGCTAGTAGCGCGGGAGTGGTGTCGTCAGTGCCAGAGATTATAGAAGCCCTTGTTTGATCGCGCCACTAGCGCAGGTATCGTGCCAAGAGCGCCAGCACTGCGAGATCGCCAGCGCCAGTAGCGCGGGAGTGGCGCTACCCGTGCCAGTAGCGCGGGAGTGGCGCTACTAGCGCCAGAGGCATGCGATTGCTTAAGTGAACCGAGTTTTAATAGGAAGAGGAGATCTCTTGAGTTGATGGAGATTTGAAATCAAGTTATAAAAGGAGAACCAAACCTTCATTCAAGGATCTTTGGCTCTACAAAGAATACTGAGAGAGCTGGATAATTACAAAGAATTTAGAGAGAGGAAGCTTGAAGAATATTAAAGCAACGCCGATTTCTGTTCTTCTTCTTCATGACTTCTTTTAGTTTCTTTTATTTCTTTATTTTGTTTAAGCCAGCTATGTATGGTTAAGTTTTTTTTTTTGTAGTTAGGGTTATGGATCTGATGTAAATCCTTGTTTTAGTTTAAATTGTTTCTTTAATAAATTATCTCAGTTGTTTGTGTTTTACCTTGTTATTAATTTTCTACATGCTTGTATGAATTGATCACTCATATAGGGATTTGAGGGTTAGGGTTCACAATATGTATATTGGGATCTTAATCTTGACTGGTGTAAAACACCAATTATTGCATGATCTAGATATAGGCTTGCAAGAATTGCAAAATCTTATAATTCATCATATTTACAGCTTAATCTGAAAGGAATGACTAAGACATTAAGGTTCTAATTGGGTTAAAGGATTAAAATCACTAAAAAATTAAGATTTAACTAATTAATTAATTAGAAGATAAATTGTTTGAAATAATTGAGATATTTTGTTAATGAAATTAATTTAAACTGTTCAAGGAGGCTCAGAGGTGAAATATACCTTAGCTACAGTCTCCATTATTAATGTTACGACTTCGGCAAGTGCACCGATCGTAGAAGTAATAAAAGTGTATTGAGTACGATATCGTTCCCACGAAGATTGGTTTTCACGCACTAGTTCGCTAACAACGATTTAGTTGGACAATCAAATTTGAGATGAAAAGAAAGAAAATCAAGAACAAGCAAGAACATACAATTCCATAATTTAAAGAAAGCAAAGAAAAAGAATTTGGTTCTGAAAATCAAGAAAAGTCGTAGTTAAGGTTTCGATTTCCCCCAATATCCTTCTTATGTTATGGATTAAGCAATCAAATAAATGCCCTTAATATAAGGTTAATCGATTCCTCTAAAGTAATTAAGGTTCAATCCCTTGTTACCTTAATTCTATATAATCTTGAAAAAATCCTAGTTCCCCGGTTGTTCCCCAAGAAAACATGCATTAACAACAAGAATCTAAAGATTGCATAATTACCCTATGTCTATCCCTAGATCACAAGGATTATGATGAATTTATCAAATCAAGGTTCATGTTCCAACATCCCTATTGTCATACAATTTTCCTAAATCAATATACATGGAGCAAACTCATAGAAAGCATTAAACATAGATAAATTCATTCAATTATAAAAAGAAAAATTACAGAGACAATTTAATCCATGTACATAAGAATTCAATTGGGTTCTATCTACCGTTAACTACATAAAAATCTAGCCTAGCATAGAAAAATCAAAAACAAGAGAAGATAAAGAAAATCCTTCAAACTCCATTGGTATGATGGAAGTTGAATCTTCAATTCTTCCAATGCCTTTGTGAGTTCCACCCGTTCCTAATGCTCCAAAGCATGAAGAACGTGTTTCTCTCTCCAAAGTAGGATTTGCTCTTCTCAATTGTTCCAAAGCTCCATTATTTTTTAATGAGCCTCTTATTTATAGTGATGAAATCATATCTTTTAATTTCTCATAATATCTTCAATGAAATCTTTACTATAATCTCCAATCAAATCTTTAAATCTCTTCTTTTATATTTTAGGGAAACAATTTCCTTAAAAATATTCAAGAGAATCTTCAATAAGATCTTCAATCAATTATATGATTTAGAAATTCAAAATAAATCCACTTGAGCTCTCCAATTTATCTTTTTATTGATAAATTAATTTCATGCTCATAACCATATCTTATAATTCTCATAACTTTTAATTATTTTTAAATTAATTTCATACTCATATTAACCCTTAATATATAATAAATTAGAGACTAATCAATTAATCTTAAATTCCGTTCTAATTCTCTGCATTCTTACCTAAAATCAAATTTCATTGCAATTGTCTTTATTTTTATTCTTATTTTAATTCAAAATCATTCTTCTCTACACTTATTGATCTGTCTAAATTAGAGGCAATAATGAGAATAGTATTTGATGCATTTAATCCTCGTGGGACGATATTTTACCCATTTTTTATTACTTGTACGGTCGGTATACTTGTCTTGATCGCAACAGTATTGTTTCTACGATTTACGTTTCTACCATCTCCTTTCGTTTATACTAGAAACTCGATTTTAACAACATTGCTATAAATTCTTAGAAATTATTTTTAAAATAATTATCCTAATAAAAAAATATTTCAAATCAAAAACAAATATTTCAAAACTTAAACAAATATCTAACATTTTTATTTAATTATTAAAAATTATTTAGCAAGGTTTAGAATTGTTTTATAATAATATAATAAGGGTTCGATTTTTCTACATTCAATGTAGATAACTTACCTACATTGAGTCCAAAACGACATTGTTTTGAAGCGAAAATAAAAGTATTTTTTAATTATAATTTATTTTAGGGTTATAATAGTATTTTTCATAATAATTTTTTAATTTTTCAACCCAAAACGATGTTGTTTTAAGAGCGAATGTAGATAACTTATCTATATTCACTTTAGAAATATTAAAACCATATAATAATAATGAGGACACATAAACATGGATATGAAGTATAAAGTATTCCAAAACAAAATGTTCAAAAACAATAATATTATTCTTGCATTTCTACTCTAAACTTCCTTTTCATGACAGCAAGAAACAGATAATATAATTTTTTTTGTTCTCATTCGTTTCTCTTTTCTATAAAAAAGAAATGTAGAATATGAATGTAGAAAATAACGAACAAAAATATATTTTGTTTTAAATATGACCCTGCTTCCTTCTCTAATTTGTTAATTTTTACTTTAATTTGTTCTCCTCAATTTCGGGAAAAAAATAATATGATGGCATTGCTTTCGTATACCACATATAATCGAGCCACCTTTAAATTTAATTTATAAAATATTTTTTTAATACTTCGTCTTACTAGAAAATATATAATTATATAATGTTATTTTCATGGATTTTGTCCAATCATAAATGGACAACGACCATATTTTGACAAACATTTTCTCCAAATACCACGGTTTAGAAATATTTTCTTAATTTGGCTAAGAGAAAGTCTTGAAAGAGCAGGGCACATTTTGCCATGTGATGCAACGTGGGAATTCTTCTATTATGCACAAGACTGTGTCCTACGTACGTCCAGCAGGTGCAGGATCTGTTGTGTTTGATAAAGAGACACATCATACTTCATCACATGGCAAAATGGCAAAAGTGTGGTCTTCTTATTTAATTTTTTAGTATCGCATATTAATTGTAGGTAGGGTACGATAGTGTAGGATATTATAGCATAGTAATTTTTTTCTTTTTTATAAATCAGAGGGCCGAAGCCCAACAAGAAAACAAAATAAACACATAATCTACTGAATATTCAGCAAAAAGACTATCCACAGAAGTGAGGTCAGCCAGATAATAATAATAATAATAATATATTTTTTGTTAAACAATTAAAATAATAATTAATTAGTGTAACAATTAGTAGTTTAGAATAAATAATAAATTATGAATAACTAAGTAAGAAATTAATTATTATAATAATTGATTGGTGTTTAAAGTAATTTATGTAGGCTATGTGTTAAGTGTAATTAATTTTTAATTTGATGGTTAATTAGTAATGTAATAATTAATCAATGTATGAAATTACTATTTTATATAAATAATTAATGTAGGAGTTGGTTTAATAATTTAATTTGTTTGTAATTTATTAATTAATATTGTGATTAATTTATTAATACTTATGAATTAGGGACATGACATCCATTTTTAGGTCTCCTCCACATCCTCTTATTGTGTCTATTCACCAGTCACCTCCATAGTCCTTGTGGAGCCGGATTAATTCTTCTAATAATGAGACCAATGTCCTAACATTAGAAATATTTCAATTCAAGTGTGGATGATTGCATGATCAATGTCAAACAAGCTGCATCCCATGATTATGGCCAATTATTTAAGGCAGATTGGTTTCCTATATGTGGCCTATCTTCGAAGCCATATGTGTATAATTGATTGATATTTTATGGAATCTATTAATCTCATGTTACATGAGATAGTTATCTCATGCAACAGAGATAAGATAGTGGGGTCCACCATTTGTAAAAAATAAATAAATAATGTGGACATCACTACTTTGTCTCTGTTGCATGAGATAATTATTTTCTTATTTTTATAATACCATTACTTTGATATGTTTAAGGGATTTGCATTTGTCATTTAACATGACACAACAAAGTTTCTTACGCACACAATATTTTGTAGGGCTCACACTTTTTGAAGAAAAAAGAAAAAACTATAGCACGCAAAACAAATCTCTATAACATTATACAATCATTTTTCCTACAACATAACTCTTATAAAACCCTATCTTTAAAGCATGTTTTATATTGGGTTTCATATTGATCATGTGTTGTCATTGCCCTTATGGAGTGTTGGCACTGAGATACATGAACATTTCAAATGCCACAAGGGTAGGTTACTATTACGTTTGAGGGTATGCACTATTTGTTAGTCTTACCACATATAGTGAATCAATCATGCGCCGGACTAGTGGTATTAATTAATTGACATGCTTTGATTTGGGAGCATCTGAGGGTCGTGTCATCTAGCAAATAGTTGGAGGATTCATTCCTCAACGTGACTTACTTGCACGAGCACTTCGATCGATATGAGGATCACCCTAAAACTGAGGTGGGGCTAATTCGGTACACCAATGGGTCTATCATCACAAAAAGTATATTTTCTTGTAGTGATATTACTCAACTTATATCAAGTCAGACTCAGTCTATTACATATAGTCAAATAGAATAGGCTCAGACTTTTAAAAAAGGCTATTTATATGTTTTCTTTTACATGCCGAGCTTATAAGCGTACATGTCAGCTTATATTATATTATTCATTTTAAATAAAATAAATAAAAATATTATTTTAATGATTTTGAATAATAAAATAATATTTTTTTAATTGTTTTTTTTTAATTATTGAATACCTAACAGGCTTAAATAGACTAATAGGCCTACACCAAGATTTTTTTTCTTTTAAATATAGGTTAGACCAAACTTATACTTTGGGCCTACATAAGGCTAACAGACCAACCAGACCTAAAGTATTTTACACATACATGGTCTATTTAAGTTAAAGTCAAGCTCAGCCCAGCCCATTTACACCCTAAGGTACACTCGTGCATTGATCATACACAAACAGTGGGACTATTATTTGTTAAAACATTGTCTAGTTATATCCCTATGAGATTCCTCATGCTTTTGGAGAATGTATTGGTCACAGTCTAACATAGTTGAGGGACTATAGTGCTTGCCAACTTGTATAGAGAGATATCTAGACTATGATATTAACCATGTTGATATGTGAGGTGATATTTAATATTTATTATACTTATTTGTTACTCTTGATTAGTGATTTTTGGATGGTTTAGTGTGTAAATAATGGTCTTTGAGTTAAATTATATGTTGGATTTTTAATTGGGTTTATTTCGAATTTCGTAATAAAATCCAAATTTACGTTACTGCAGTATTTTGACCATAACTCATTCCACAGGTATCTGATTGACCCCATTCTTGTTGCGTTTTGTAGCTAATTCATAGGAATACAAATATTATGAAGAAATGAAAGTCCAATTCGGACAATATGATGGTCAAAGATTGAGTCCAAGTTCATCACGAGTTGCTGCAGTTTTAATTAATTAATTGGATTTAAGTTTGTAATTGGGAACCCAATGATTATGAGGCCCAAATCAATTATTTATCTTTTATTTACTTTTATACTAGGTCAGTATTGTAGAGCCTATAAAAAGGCATGATTAGGAGACCTTGCCATTCAGTTTCAGTTTTCATTTTAAGAGTTTATGTTTTACAGTTTCAAGATTCAATTGCAATTTACATTTTCTCTCGTCTACTCTTTTGTTTTTGTTTTTATTTTCTTAATTTCAATTATGGTTTTCTACTAAGCCATGCTAGGCTAAACTTCCTTTAATCAATCCATGAATTAAGGATTCCGTGATTGAATCCGGAGGACTTGCGCTTTCATACCCAAATCGTTTCTCTTCCTTTACTCGGATTCGAGTTCTGCGATTGCACCTGAGGCAAGTGATTAAATATTAAATTTAATGTTTAGGTTGATTAACCCGATAATCTTAAGTCAAACAGGCTGATACTCCGCAATTGCGCGAGTAGATACGCCGTGTTGATCAAACGCTGGGCGATCGTCTAGAGAGAGGTTGTTAAGCAATTGCAGGGATTTTGAATTGGTTAGGGTCAACCATGATTTGGTAATCCTTTGTCCAATGATGGATATCTTGGAATCCTAATTGTTGGGTTGATTGCTTTTAATTGATAATTTTCGTTTTTAAATCCTCTTTTTTTACTTTCTATTTTTAATCACACAAACCCCTATTTTTACTTCTTGTTTTTAATTGACCAATTAAGATCCTTGTAAATTCCTTGAGAGAGACGATTCAGGTTGCCCACTTTATTACAAATCCTTATTTTTACAAGCCTGATTAATTTGAGTGAGTTTGACGGCTCACGTCAGTTGTGGTAAGCTCTTTGAATTGTGGGTAAATACTCGATCCCCAAGGATTTCACCAAGGCCCTTAGATCCTAAGCAAATTTATATATCGACATAGGTACATATATTGTTTTGGTATCATTCTAAAATTGTTTATCGTTAGTGTGTTTCATTTTTTTTATTTTTTTCGTTGAATTAATGCTTATGATCGACGTTCTAGGCGGATGTCATTACCCTGGTATCGATAGAGGCGATGAAGGCTCACAAAAAGAGTGTTCATCATAGTCTAATTTTGCATACAAATTAATGAATCTTTTCCATGACAGGCTAAGAAATGCATCTACCGTGAACACTGCATCTCATCAACAACTTCATCACCAAGCCATTGCTCATCACCAACGTAATGTCTAGTCATCAAGTAAGAAGCAATTTGGTTGTCTTGTAGCCCTAATTTCTCATGGATTATTTTCTTTAGAACAATATAACTTCAAGGAAGACTGATGCATGATTGGAACTCATTTTTGGAAAGTGTGGCTAAAGTGACTATGATTGTAAGAAAATTATACTATGAGGATAAAGGAACAGTGACCATTGTGCCACTGTTCCAAGACTTTTTTACTTAAATGCCACGCCTACGAACTTATTTTCTAAACTGCCACGAGGGCAAGTTCGCCCATATATATGAGTAGCGAACTCAGTGTGTATAGGTGTCACGTTTCTAGTGGACACGTAGTTCGCTACTGACACAAGCGAATTTAGTTTGCTGATGTGGCTACCTAGTTCACTACTACCTATAGCGAACTAGATGATCAAATTATACTCCAACTAAAAACAAGACACGTGTCAGTCTCTCCCAAGTTCGCTATCTATGTCAGCGAACTAGGTGACCTTTTGTTCCATTGGTAACCGTGCTTTTTTTTGAAGTGGCTTTACTTTCTTGCCCTTTCTCTCTCTTCTTTCAAAAATTACCTTTTGTTTCATTGGTAACCGTGCTTTTTTTTGAAGTGGCTTTATTTTCTTGCCCTTTCCCTCTCCTATTTCAAAAGTCCATGCGTCATTTCTCTCTCTTTCCTTACCCACTCTCTTCTTTGAAAATTTATGCATAACAAAGATCTCTGTTGAGATATATAATCTCACATTGGTTGTATGTGCAACTAATGTGACCTTTATAAGGCCTTGGGCACTCCCACCCTTTGAGCTAGCTTTTCGAGTGGTGTATCTCTCATCACGTTTTTTGAAGACTTGCTTTTGAAATTTCAAAAGTTTTTTTGAAGACATGCTTTTTAAAATATTAAATCTTTTGTCTCTTGTTTTTTGCATTACAATTTTTTTTTCCAATATGAGTTTCATGCGTTTTTTGTTGAGATAAGAGTCCTTTGAAGCTGAATTTTTTTTAAAGAACCGGGTTATAAACTTCAAAGGAAGGAAGAGAAAGGATAAGGACGGACAGAGAAAGGAGGGACATGCGTGGGAATGAAAAAAAAAATTATTACACCTAGTTCGCTGGTATGTCCAGCGAACTTGGGAGAAGTTGACACGTGTCATCTTTTTGTTCAGAGTATACCTAGTTCGCTATTGGTTGTAGCGAACTAGGTAGTCACGTCAGCAAACTAAGTTCGCTTGTGTCAGTAGCGAACTACGCGTCCACCAGAAATGTGACACCTCATCACACAGAGTTCGCTACTCCTATGGGCGAACTTGCCCTCGTGGCAGTTTGGGAAATAAGTTCGTAGGCGTGGCATTTAGGTAAAAAAAGTCTTGGAACAGTGGCACAATGGTCATTGTTCCGAGGATAAAGGATACAAGTGAAATTTAGAGAGTTATCAACTGTGTTGGAGGAAGGGACTTATATAGGGGATGAAGGTAGGGTTAGATTATACGGACGGACAATATTGTACCCCGTGGCAACATCTTGTGAGTCCAATTGGGTTGGATAACAAATATAGGTTGTTAGGTAGAAGGAACGATCACGAATTTGCCACGTGGCGGAGCAACCAAGTTCCACAGTCACACACAACAGGACATGTACCTATTGGGCTCAACAGCGAGACAAGTCTTACTGTGTCTGACAGCTAGACTTGAAAGCTATGCCACGTGGCAAAAAGTTTCTTGCTGAGTCTAGTGGCAAGACTTTGGCCATGGTAAAGCGAAAAATACTTTCTCAACCATAGTATTTGAGTAAAAAGTTTGCCAAAATGTGTCTTTAATGAAAAATATTTTTCATTTGCAATTTTTTTCATGACTTTTTTTTTAATTAAAATTAACCAATACATAATTATATGTGGCTATAAACCCTAATTGTAATATATATAGGGCATAATGTTTATCTTAAATAAGACAAATTTAAAAGTTTTATAAATTAGTCTTTGATGTTTCCAAAAAAGAGATTTTATTTTCGTGACAAATTAATATTTAATTAATAAATTAGTCTTTGTTTACCAAAAAAAAAAATTAGTCTTTAATATTTATTTATTTACTTGTAATGTTTTAATTGTTGTTTATCTATTTTCATTATAGTAAGTAATCATTATTGATTAAATATTGATAATTTTGGTTATTAATTAACTATTTATATATTTTAATATTTTTTAATTGATATTTAACTATTTTATAAATATTTTAATATTTCTTGATTGGTAAGTATTTAATTATTGTTTTATCTTTTAATTTGCTTGTATACATTTAATTCATCATTGTTTCACACATTTTAATATTATGATTCATTTATTTATTTATTTTTGTTTATGAGATGCATCATCAAATTATTGTGGAGTTCAATCCTCGTCCTTTCCTTTACAAAATGAATTCTCACTTTAAAAAACTTAAAAGGAGTTTAAATATCTTAGTTTTATCTTCATTTTTGTAAATAAAATAAAAGTTTTGATATTTCAACTAAATGTGAAGAGAAATCAAAAATATATAGTATTTACATATGAGATTATTAAATTTCATGGGTCTTTATCTTTTTTGTTTTTGATGAATGAGGATATGCCCAAAAAAGAAACAAAAAGAAACTACATTAAAGAATGTCTAACCTTATAAACAGAATTAAAATCAAAAAAATACAATCATTTAATTGCGTAAGAGTCTAAAAAATAATGAAATCGTCTTGATTCAAACTCTCTGTAGGAAAATTAGTGCGAACCGCACAATAGTTACATTGCTTGTATGTATGCACCAAATGAACAATTACGGGTCTTTATCTTTGGTCTTTATTATGCTGTCACATAAAGTCATTTATTTGTCCTTTTCTTAATTGATTTAGAGAAGATGGCTGTCTTGTGATTTTACTTTTTGCAAACCAGTTTTCAACTTCTTCTCTCTCTCTCTGTTTTTTTTTTTTAAAATCAGTCTTAAAATTTCCACGATTAAATTGAGAGTAAATATTTTTTTGGTTCTCAACAAATTTCATGATACTCGCTTTAGTTCCTAGCAAATAAAAAGATTATTCGTGGTCCTAAAAAATTTAAAATGGACCCATTTAGTTGAAATCGTGGTCCCTCACAAATTCAAAAAAGACTCACATTAATCTCTTAAAAAGACTAAAATGGATCTACTTGGAATTTCTTTTTTTTTTTGGAGTTACCCAACCCTAATTATCTCTTTGAGACGAGTTGGCTCCCTCCGGTATCCCCACGAGCTTCGACTCTTTGAGCCAGCTATGGGACTAATCCGGAGTGCGGGGGAACAGTGATGGCTAAAGGTTCAGCCCCTTCCCCAAGAATGCATTCAGCGGGAATCGAACACATATCCAACCCCACTAACTCCACTTGGAATTTCTTAAATACCACGAATAATATTTTTATTTGTTAGGAACTAAAACGGATATCATAAAACTTATTAAAGACCAAAAATAATATTTACTCATAAATTGATGAGTGGTGACTCCCTCAAATGATATTTTATTTTTTAAATTTTGGTTGCCAGAATGAGGAAAATTATTATGGAAAAACAACGCTGTATATATATTATGGGTTTATTAATCTCCTTTTACATAAAATAGGTATCTTATGTTATAGAGAGAAACTAGGTGGGTCCTACTATTACAAGAAAAAAGAAAAAAAAAAGTGAAGTGCAGAAATCAAAATGAAAGAAAATGAGATAATTTACCTCATGTAAAAAGAGACTAATATTTTTCGTATAGTATAATATTTAGATTTGTTAGGATTCTCATCTTAAAGCAAGTCTCATGTTCTTTATATTTCTTGTACTTCGTCTTGATTAAGACAGCATGTCAGCACGATGGCCAAACCCCATATATTAATTTATAAAGTAAGTTATATTATACTTGCTTAAGTTTGAAGGCTAAATGACATTTTTAATGTATTTTTTATTTTTAAATTTCCTTAGCAATGCATCTTCAAACTAATACTAATTTAATGAAGTAAGTCTCGCTCCCCATTCATACAGAATTAATCCCATATACCTTTAAGTGGGACTGTCACGTGTGGTCCCTTATATATAGGGATGGTAAAGTGGACAGCTCGTCCCGCCCCGCCCCACCCTACCCTACTATCAATCCGCTAAAAAATGAGTTAGCCCGTCCCGTTCCATTTTTGAGAGTGGGCTGAAAAACTGAGCCCGCCCTGCCCTGTTTGACGGGTTGGGTGCGTTGGCCAGCCAACCCAAACCTATTTTACACTGACCCGCCTCGGCCCGCCTATGCCCGCTATCAACCCGCCAAAAAATGAGCCCGCCTTACCCGTTTAGCGGGTGAGACGGGTTGATTCGCCGAGTCGAGCTCGTTTTGCCGTCTCTACCTATATATAGTTTGAATATAAATTTTGTAGCAGTAGTGTTGTATAAGAAACATGCGAAATTAATCTCTGTTCAAAATAACCTCCTGCCTTACTCGCATACAACACGTAACAATCTCACATAAAGTGTGTGCGAGACTCACTGCGTTAGATTGATAATACATTTGAACATTGCATTATTTATGAATTTATTTTTAAAAAAATACATGAAAATGATTGTGTACCTTAAAATTTGAATCAAACTCACACGTTAAAATATAAAATTTGCTCGGAGCAGTTCAAGCTAAAATTGACTCTGAATAACAAGAATTTAATTTATATTTAATGTTAACGTTACACTAACTTCTTTTAATTTTTTTTTTATATGATTATCTTTTTGAGGTGAGTCACAGCTTAGTCACAATTAAAGACGAGTCGGGCCTCAATCACAATTAAAGCTCCTCATTCCTTTTTAAATATGTATTTGGTACAAATCAAACGCAAAGTTTCCTCACTCTACTCAACCTGTATTTGAAATTGAAATTCAATGATTGAGAAAAACTAGGCGGAAGAATTCATGCATGTGATAAATAAAGAGTTATATTTACAAACTAAATTGTTTATAAACTCTTACAGATAAATTTTAACCATTGATTTCTGTCAATTTAACGGTTATAATTTTAGAAATTAATAAGAGTGACACAATAAATTATAACCGTTAAATTGACGAAAATCAACAATTAATATTTGATTGTACGAGTTTATGAACAATTTAATTTGTAAATATAACTCCCTCTTCTATTCTAATTAATTAATTAACAAGCGGCGCTCTTGTTTTACTTTTTGGTACACTAGTGGCCCTGTTGCTTTATTTTTTTGGTTCGGTGTAACCCTCATGCATTAAATCTCGTTAATTATCATATATATTCGAGATTTACATGACCACATAAATTAATTAATTTGATTAAATAACGAAAAAATAACATGCTGCCATCGTGGTCTGGCTAATAAGTCCATCAAAAGTAACCATCATTGCCGGATGAAGGCATTTCACTTTAAGCTTTCAATAAGTCACGGGATTCTCATGCTAATAATAAATAATACATCGAGTCGAATAAGGGAATGGAAAACGGCTTTAAAATTGGGTTTTATAATTCTAATATGGGGGTTGTTTTTCTCATTTAACATGAGAGAAAAACAATCTCCTACACACTCATATGGAAGAGACAGGAGAGAGAATAGAAGAGAAAGAGAAAATTTAAAGTAGGTCCCACATCCAATTTGTATTTAATGCATGAGATAATTATCTCATGTAAAATAAAATAATTATTTCCTTTCTAATATTACATAACAAGAGAATTTTTATGTATAGAGACAAAAAGAAATGTGAAATCCACATGTTAAAAAACTCATTGAAATCCATGTCAGTGTAGAAATTGAATAAATTTTTTATCATATAACATGAAAGTTATAAAATCGTTTAAAATTACAGTAATGGAGAATAAAATATGAGTTTTCGATTTCTTGCCGATGGCCCGAGGAAGAATATGATTCATATTATCCCATTTGGACCGAGTTTGCACAATTTGATATATTTTTTGTATGTATATGATGAATTTTTTATCTATGATAATTACATAATTTGGATTCAAATTTAAGAGTTTTGTTTTTATTAATACGTGATCTCTTCACTCTATCTTTGAAACCAGATTCTCTCGTTTAAATTTGTGCGTGTGTGTGTATATATATATATATATATATATATATATGGGAAAAATATTTCTGCAGTTAATGCAGATAAGTCATCTGCATCTATTCCCAAAACGACGTCGTTTTGGTATTGAAATCTTAAAAAATTATAAATATAAAGACTATAATAACCTTGAAATAAATTAAAATTACAAAAACACCATGATTTCCGCCCAAAACGACATCGTATTGGGCTTACTGCAGATAAGTTATCTGCAGTAACTGCAGAAAAAGTGAACCATATATATATAGAGAAAAGTGTTTATCATTTTAAATGACACAACTTATATCATTTCACTCTCACAAAGAGGTGGGACTCACACCTTTATTTTTTTTGTCAACTCTCTCTCCTCTTTTATCTATCTCTTTCTCTCTCTTAAAATGACATAACTTTACATCCTTTAAAATGACACACACTTTACCCATATATATATATATGAAAAATATTTCTTCGACAACTTGAGATAAGTTTATCTCGGCCACCTAAAAATTACGTTATTTTATTTATATATTTCCTTATATTAATTGATTCACATTTGAATAGTTATGATTCTATTTTTCTCTCTCTTCTTTTATCATCATTGATCTATCTTTGTAAGTTTATGATTTAGTAGCCGCTTAGTGCGCTGACCCGGGGCGAGGGATTAGTCTCATGGCTATCGGTTGTGGGGATACCCGGATGTAATCCAAAAAAAAGATAAAATTATCTCAAGCAACTTGAGAAACGATAAGCCATATATATATATGAGGTTTACATTTCTGCAGCTGATGTACGTGCAGCAATCAAATACTTGCCACATATATATACTTAAAAGCATTAAATGCGGGAAATCATAACCATACAAAAGATAAAGACATTAAATGTGAGGAATCATAATCATACACCTGTCGTTGCAGTACGTAAAGCGGCTGTAAAAATGATTTTACCTATATATATATATATATATATATATATCACTACTAAAAAATGCTTTTTTTCGACGGAAAAATTCTGTCGAAAATGGTTAAAATTTCGTCAAAAATAAAGTTTTCGATGGAATTATCGATGAAAATGAAACCGTCGAGTATATCTTCATTGGTAACGAATTTTTCTACGAAATTAGAGATTCCGTCCAAAATTTTCAACGAAAAATCAATGGAATTCCGTGAAAATTGTCGTGATGGTTTTCGACGAAAAATGGAATCCATCAAAAAATTTGGACGAAAAGTCATTAGAATTCCGCCGAAAATTGTTGTTATTGTTTTCGACGAAAAATAGATTCTGTTGAAAATTTTTGACGAAAAATCATTGTAATTTCATCGAAAATTGTTGTTATTGTTTTCGACGAAAAATGAATTCCGTATTTGACAAAAAACCATTATAATTTCATCGAAAATTGTTGTTATGGTTTTCGACAGAAAATGGATTCCGTCTAAAATTTTCAACGAAAAAATAATGAATTTTTGTCGAAAATTGATGTAAACATTTTCAACGAAAAACAAATTTCGTCAAAAAAATTTAGATTTTTTTTTAAATTTATCTCTACAAAATTAATATCAATTTTCTGTATTGCACCTGATGAAATGTAATCTAAGTAAACAATATATCAAAATCAAATCTTCTTAATCATTACAATAAATGCACAAAAGTCCATATCATATATTAGAAAGTATTAAAAAAAGACTTATACAGTTAACAAGAGGTGTACAATAAATATACATTGTCACCTTAAAAAATTAACAAATAAAAATTAACATATCAATACACAATACAAATTTTACTTCATAAATCAACAAAACAATTTCTTCTCAATCTTTTTTGAACTTAACATCAATACACAATCATTTTATTCCAACACATACAATATTCAACTTCCTAAGAGTGATAAGTTTTGCAGACTTAGGATCAAAAGCCTCTTCTTCATACACAACGATAATGATTTTAAGTGGATGAACTTGAAATATTCCTCCATGGTCAAGAGGCTCTCCTTGACTTGAACCCTCGTTGGCCTTTTTCTTCGTCACTGGCCATCTTCTTCATCAGGAGCATCATCTTCCAATTTAAAACTATTCACGGTGGGGAAAATGTTTGATTAACCTTTGACAAACAGGACATGAAGTCTTAAGCTACAAAACAGCCCCACACTTTAGTCCACAATACAATATAGTCTTATAAACAATAGTCTTAAGTTAAAAATGTGTGTAATCTTATAATTGGGGCAGGATATACTTACCATAAAAAATGTATACCACATTTACAACCAGCCTAATGATCGTTGATTTTCGTCAATCAAACGAATATAATTTATTGAGTTTATTAGAAATTAATAATAAAGTAATAAGTACAACCCAATAATTTTCAATAAATTATAACCGTTAGATTGACAAAAAACAAAGGTGATTTGGTTGGTTATAAGAGTGGTAAACTTTTATGGTGGTAAGTATATCTTTTCTTATCTCCTTAATTATATTAATTATGTATTTCTGTATCGTTTCCAGTTTTAAATTTTGAACTTTTTTTTAAAGAAAAACCTAAACAAACATATTGAAGGAACATAATCCAATCATTTCCGGTAAGATTGGTAGTAAACATAATTGGTTGTTACAATATCATATCCCAAGTAACATTGGTAGTAACATAATCCAATCTTTTTACATTTAAATTTTAAACTTGATAAGTTGCAAAAGAGTTCAGTATTCAATGTTTCTGTAATGAAATAAAAGATATATATGATAATTTTAAATTTAATATAATAGATAATAGATTGAACGAAAAAAGTTTAAATTGTAAAAATATATTTATAGTTGATAAAAAATAATTTAAATTTGATTTTAAATGAAAAAAATAAGAAATGACTTATTTATACTTTAAAAGAAAATAAATTAAAAGTTAAACTTAAAAATTTAATACAAAAAGAGAAGTCTTCTCTTAACAAATTGGAATTTCTTTTTCATGTATTTTTTGACGGAATTCATTTTCCGTCGAAGACTTTCGTCGGAATCTAAATTTCGTCGAAAAGTTTAAAAATATAATTTATGTTTCTTTATTTTTTTCAAAAGTTTTCGAAATATAATTTCTTTTTCTTTTATTTTTATTTTTTAAATTCTATAGAATTCATTTTTCGTCGAAAACTTTCGAAGGAATCTAAATTTCGTCGAAAAGTTTAAATATATAATTTTTTTCTTTTACTTTTTTTAAAAGCTTTCGACAGAATTCTTTTTTCGTCGAAAAGTCCAAAAATATAATTGTTTTTCTTTAATTTGTTTTCAATAGTTTTCGACGAAATTCATTTTTTGTCGAAAACTTTCGACGCAATCTAAATTCCGTTGAAAAGTTTACAAATATAATTTTTTTTTTCATTTATTTTTTCAAAATTTTTCGAAATATAATTTCTTTTTCTTTTATTTTTTTAAAAAAAAATCCAACAGAATTCATTTTCCATCGAAAACTTTCAACGGAATCTAAATTCCGTCGAAAAGTTCAAATATATAATTTCTTTTTTTTAAAGCTTATGACGAAAAATTAATTTTTCGTCGAAAAGTCTGCAAATATAATTTATTTCTATTTTATTTTTTTCAAAAGTTTTCGACGAAATTCATTTTTCGTGGAAAGTTTACTATAGAGTCCATTTTTTGTCGAAATTTTTGACGAAAAACTGATTCTGTTAAAATTTTTGTCAATAATTTGAACGAAATTTTTTTCGTCAAAAAATTCCGTCAATAATAAAGACTTTTCTAGTAATATATATATATATATATATATATATATATATATATATATATATATATATATATATATAATACTTAAAATTTGAGAGATCGAAACTTCCTCCTCTAACTAGTATGTGTTGTTGAAAGGAGGTATGAGAAGTTTAGAGATTGAGAAATTTTTCCTAATTCTCTTTTTCTTTTTATTAGGAATTTAAGTGTAAGCGATAAAATTTCATATTGGGTAAGAATATGTTAAGTAATAAACACATAAATGAAATTGAAAGGGTTCACAAACCAATATTTTAAAATTTAGAAAACTTCGAAAAAAACTCTGTAACTTTTCTCATAATCATTTATCCCCTCTTTAAAATTTTGAATCATTTATTACCTTAACTTAAAGTTTTTTTTATCATTTACCCCGTTAAGTAAATGGGATAAATGATAAAGAAACTTTAAGTCAGGAGGTAGTGATAAAAAAATTTAAATAAGGGTGTAAATGATTCAAAAAATTTGTGAAAGATCGGATAAGTAATAATTAAAAAAAGTTATACTGGTTTTTTTGAAGTTTTCCCTTTAAAATTTTGAATTAAAATATAAGTATCAAACTCATTTATTTTATATTCTTGCTTAGGCTATTGATATGTGAATGAAGTTCCAACCGCGTTACACTCCTTTTAATCAATATATATACTACTTAATACTCCGATGACAAAATTAAGAGAAAGCGGTAAAAAATAGCAACACAGAGGCAATTAAGGAGATTCTAATAAGAAAATGGGAAAAGTGTCTATATTTTTTTTTTTTTTTTTTGATAACAAGTGTCTATACTTTTAAATTACACAACTTACATCCTTTTACTCTCACAAAGAGGTGGGGCCCACAACTTTATTTTTTTTTTTGTCAACTCTCTCTCTTCCTTTATCTATCTCTTTCTCTCTCTTAAAATGACATAACTTTACATCCTTTAAAATTATACACACATTTCCCTAAGAAAATAGAGGGAAATTAGGAAATTAAAACTTCTGGTCTAAATGAATTGATAATCCGCCAAATACTTGGGCTTTTATGTCTTTCGTTTGGGCCCGTTTTAGTTAATTGGGTATGGGTTAGAGGGAACAGACCCATGTTGAGCTTCAAGATACGCTTCAACAGGCCTTAACATCATCCTAGTATAAACAATAAAGGGTTTAACTTTTCTGCGGCTATTCTCACAAAAAAGAGAGCACAAAAAAAGGAATGAGTCCCCTGCAATGTCGTTTATGTCAAAAAATTTGTCTATGTGCTTCGGAGAGTACAAAGTATGTGATAGATAAAAACTTCTGTAGTAATTACAGAAATATTTTTCCCGTTGATATATTTGTTTAACATATTACAATCATATTTAGGTTTTGAATTCACACGCAATTAGCTAAGCTTTTGAATTTGAACTCACACTATGTGAGTGCTTAAGAAGCCACCATACTCACCTTCTAAGGCTTGGGGAAGATCCCCATGAAAAAAAGTCACAAATGATTGTATGCCTTCCATTATTGATATTTAATTATAATTATCCACAACTAAGAGAATATGGTATAAAAGGCGTATAATAAAAAAAGTTGAATCACTTGATCAGTTTGGATTCTCACCGTCAGCCTCAAGCTAATGAGATTGTTGTAATAGTTGATTCCTTCTTGATTTATACCTCCATTTAGTTTCATGAACAGATGTGTTGTTTTGTCAGTGATTGAATGTGTCGTTTCGCTATTAAATGAGTGAAGTTCAAATCGTGACATTACATTTTTTACAAATAAATAGGCAATCATTTTAAAATAAGATGTTTTTTCAATTGATTTTTGCAATTTTTTTCGTATTTGTATCCTTCTACTCCAGTATGATTAGCCAGATATAATTTAGTTCAATGAGACTTTTTAAGTGAAAGTATCATCACAAAAATAAAAATAATTCGTTATATCTTGGAAGACAATTGTTTATGAATTTTGAGTACCATAAAAATGATAAATTGTTTTAAGGACGCAATGTCTAATACTGGGCTCAGATTTTTCATTACTTTCGTATGTTTTAATTTGCTATTATTTCATTTTTTTTGTTTTTTTACATGCATTTCATAGAACCGCATGTGTGGTTGAAATAATTTTTTAACCTCTTCTCAATTTTTGACATTATTTTTTTAACAATAACAAATTCTAAACAAAATTGAAGCCCAAGTATTTATTTGAGTTACAAGCTGGTTAAGAGAGAAAATTTATTTTATATATATGAGCTATTTTTGGACCGAGTTTGCACAACTAATGAACGAACAAGGAAACAGCTACGTATATATATTCATTAATTCATAGCTGCTATTACAAGGAAATTATTATTACACGTCTGCATGTGATGAAATCTAACAGAAATAACTGCCTAATAACTTGCAGGTGGAATGAACTACATGCTGTCAACCTTTTTCAAGTGCTGCGGTTGGAAGTGCACCAGCTTCAATTAAACAGTGGAGTTTCTTTTTAGAAAGTTCGCATACCATTGGGCTGAAACCTTTGGGTACCTTTTCAAACCGTCTTTGTAATCAACAAAGTTCAATCCAAATCGAGAGGTGAAGCCATTAAACCATTCATAGCAGTCCAAAAATGACCATGCAAAATATCCCTTCACTTTTGCGCCGTCCCTATATATATTTATCAAATGCCAATTATAAATTGAAAAGTTATAAAGTATATACATATATATAAAGACTTTTGCGTATAAAAAAATTCACTTACTCAATTGCCCATCGAAGATAAAAGAAATGGCGATAATAGTAATCAATTCTGTAAGTATCCAAAAGGGATTCCTCGAGTGTTAGCGTAGGATCATTGAACTCGTTCATACCTGTTTGTTAAATGAGAGATACATAATACAAAATATCATACATATTATTCTTTTAAATAGATTATTAGGATAAGAAAATTTTAATATACGCATGTATTGATATAATATAATTGTTAAATATAAATTCTCATTCATTTTGTCCAGATTTAAACTACAATAGCATTCAAGGAAAGTAAATATGATGTATTTATGTATTTACCATTTTCGTTGATGTAAACCACAGGGTTGTTGTATTTAATCTTGGTGTATAACAAAAGATCACGAAGTCCCTTTGGATAAAAGTATATCCAAACTGAACCAGGCGCCTGCATATAAATATAAGTAGAGATTTTTTGTTTATAGTATTTTATGATCAATTAAACGGATTCAACTTGTAACACATCTAAAATTTTAGGTGGCCACACAAGTACCTTTAGACCAAGGGGTATCCCATTGCGCTCAACTGCAATTGCAAAATTAAAGACATGCTATTATCGAATTCAGCAATTTAATGCAACGTAGTATTTAGTGAATTGATAAATAGATAGGTGTCCTTACATGAAGAATTGGCCAGAGAATCTGTTAGGTAACTGGGTAGGCCATTGCTTGGTGGTACATCAAAAACATAATTGGAGGAGTAATAGTTTAGGCCAATAAAATCAAATGAACCCTTTACTAAAGCGGCTTGCTCTGTAGAGAACGTAGGCAATCGACGTCCCACCAGGGCTCGCATCTCTTTAGGATAGTCTCCTTTTGTTAGTGGTTCCATAAACCTGCAATCAATCAAACAAATTAAAAATCATCAACTTGGAATTCTTTTTTCTATTTTCCTAACTTCTCTCTATTTTTATTTTTATTTTTTGGAAATTATTCCAAGAGAGATCACGCGCGATAACATGTCTCAAAATCTCATATAAATTACAGAGGAATCCCTGTCTTTAGCTAGCTGCTCACGTATTCCATAGTTTATAGGTGGTCCAAAATACGACCAAATAAGGAAACTCTTAATTAAGAATTAAGATCTCCTTTCAACAATGGTAGGCCCTTATCACCAAAAAGTCAAAAGGATGTAAAGTGTGTGTAACATATAGACCCTTTAATTACAATCACACAAATTTACGCTACTTTATCTATCTCTTTCTCTTTATTTGTTTTTTGAATAACATATATATTATGATATATAAAGTTTGATATTAATGTTTTTCATATTATAAAAGATAATTTTATCTTTTATATATACATAAAAATATGTACATATGTAGGGTCTATGTTTTTTTTTTCTCACATAACTCCACATATTTTTGTGAGTGTGTAAGAGATAAAATTATCTCGAAACATTAATCCCATAAAGTTCGTTACAAATTGGAATCCATAAACTCAGGTCTTTAAGAATTCTACTAATTAATTCGATACATAATATTAATAACTAATGATTATTATTTTTTAATTAGTGCTCTAATTACCCTGTTAAAACTTGAGGATATAAAGAGGAGCACTTACCATCCATATTGGAAGTCAAGCGATCGTCTGGCAGCCCTTATATGGTTTGTGTCATTTTCTTTGAGGGGAATGTACCAGTTACTTACCAACGTTATGCCTATCTCGCCCTTCTGACTTGCCTACACATGTATACACACTATACTTAGAATAATCATCATTTAGTGTATGTCAATAAAAAATATATGTAATGAGAGGTCAAGAAGCATTTAAATACAGAATTAATTTGAAAGAAAGATACGTTTATCATCTTTTTTATATTTAGTAATGACAATTTTTACAAAATATATATATATATATATATTAAATGAGGAATCCCTCTTGTCTATGCAATAATACATGGGCTTGCAATTTCTCATGTTGCATGAGAAATGCAAATTTTTCTACAGGGAGAGAAAGGGGTGGGATCCACCTTAAAAGAAAAAATAAAATATAAAAAAATGATTGGCACAGACATCGAAGTGAGAATGATAGGAGATGAGTCTTTTTTCCATAGTACATATGTAGAATGGTTATTAAATTCTAAGAACATGTATTCGATCTATTACTTTTCATCTCATATTTAAAAAAGAAAAATAAAATACTTTTTATAAATAATAGTCAGGTTTCAATTCTAGATATTTTTAATAATTTTCTTAAATACAACACCTATCAATAATTATTTGCTTACCCAAAAACAATTAATATGATAATTTTAGAGCTAGAGGGATGTCAAATGTCAACTAAGTAATGAACCTGATACTTAATCTTGTACACTGTAACAGCTGCAGCATGAGCAAGAATTTGATTGTGTGAAACAATATATGGCTCTGTCCCAGAATTACCACCAAGGCAACTTGGTCCAGTACATCGACCTGGTGCTGTCGTTCCCTGAGCATAGCCACCATTACTATACAACCATGGCTCGTTCAAAGTAACCCAAAGTTTCACCCTATCTCCAAATCGGTCGAAGCAAAGATCCGCATAATCTTGAAAATCCTGTCTGAAAATATAATATGCGATCGAACTCAATAAATCACAATCATATCTATACATTGAATTTGCTAGGCAGGCAATAAGCTTAATTATTGAACGAAGACTCACACTATGCGAGAGCTTAAGAAACCACCATACTCATCTTCCAAGGCTTGGGGAAGATCCCAGTGGAAAAGAGTCACAAATGGTTGCATACCTAAAATTGTCTCAATGATATATGATCAATATATAATTAATTTTTATTATCAACAACTTGATGATTAAAATCATAAAATGAAAAGTATTTGAGATGTGACCATTAGCCAATAGCTCGTTGATGAGGTTGTTGTAATATTCGACTCCTTTTTCATTTATATCTCCATCTCCCTTTCGCTTTCCGTCTATTGGTATTCAAAAATAAATAAAATGGTTAATGCCAAAGGTCCAACTAGGTAAAACATTAAGTCGAGAATATTAGAATAATCATTTATCTGTATACAAAAAAAAAAAAAAAAAATCATTTATCAACATGTGACTTACTTGGGAGTATTCTAGACCAAGAGATGGAGAATCTGTACGAATCCATATTCATGTCCTTCATCATCTTAACATCTTCCTGCAACATATATGGACAGCAATTAATATATTATCATATTGCACAGATTATTAATATCAAAATTAAATACTCGTGAAATTATTGTAAGAAGTGTAATAAATTAATATTTTACTTTTAATTAGTTTAAAATTTGTTGATAGATGAATTTCATTGGGTCTAAAATTTAATTATTTAATTAATAATTTCAGTTTATTTCTTTATATATACCTGTATTTTAAAAGTGTAAATAATTTGTACACAACAAGTACAAGTAATAAAAAAAATTAAAAAAAAAAAGAGAGAAAGAGAGAGAGACTTAAAATCATATATTCATAAATCAAAGTAGTCCTTTTTTAAAAAATTTAAATTTTCAACTTATGAATGATTTAGCAATTTTAAAATTTATTTTATTTTTTATTTTTTTGGTACTGGTTAAACTTTATTATTTAAAATATACATTTCCTTGTTTGTTTTATGCAGTCTCGTCAGAAATTATAATGTTAAGATACATAGGTAATGTTATCCAATATTAGCCTACCACACCCATGACTTCACGAGGAGGTTTGTTAAACACAGACCTAAATAACAAATTTGAGAAAGGTACGTAGACAAATAAATAGGATCTAAATGGGCTAGTTGGGCTACAGGGGTTTACGGCCTAGCCTATATTAGGTCAGACTTGGCTTATTATAAATAGTAAAATAGAACAGACTTAGGCTTTTAAAAATACCTATTTAGAAAATAGGTCATAGGCTTTTTTGTACATGTCTGGCCTATAAGCCTACAGGCCGACCTATATCATATTATTTATTTAACATATAATAAATAAAATTTTATTTTAATAATTTTGAATAATAAAATAATTTTATTTTAGTTATTCTTTTAATTGTTGAATGTTTAATAGACTTAAATAGGCTAACAGGCCTAGGTCAAAACTTTTATTTTTTTAATATAAGTAAGGTCAGACTTGTAATTTGGGGCCTACACAGACTAATAGATCAGGCCATACACAATACATTTTACACAGACCTGACCTATTTAAAGCAAAATCTAGGTCAGCCCAACTTATTTACGCCCCTACTATTAAATTTGCTGCTCTATTTCCTTTTCTATAGCAATAGGAAATTATGAAGGTCCAACTTCTATCAAATTCACCTTTCCTTATAAACATAAAGTACATATATTGGAGACCAACCATACCTTGTAGCGGTGATATTGGTCGACGGCGACGTCTCCATTGCTTCCATCCTTTATCCTTTCTGCATGTCAAATCACAGATGAATAAATATAAATTATGCATATGCATACTTTAATATCAAAGCAGGGGGAAAAATACAATTAAGCTCGGTTGAACTTCAAATCAACACCTAAAGAATATTACCGAAAGTTTTGATTATATTTATATATATTTAATGAATTTGATTGGGATTTAATATATAATTTTACATTATTTTTTTACATTATTATATAATACTGCTCTAATATATTATTTAGAAAGCTTAATTTTTTAAATATCACAATCATTATCAAATTTATTTGATAATATGGTGATATATAATTATATAACGATAGAAAAAATTTCTACACCTCATAACACTTCAAAATAATCATAACTTATCATTGACTCGTATTAATAAAACAATGTTGCCTTGAACAAAATAAATTGTTTTCAGATACTTAGAATAAATTGCCTTGAACAAAATAAATTGTTTTTGGCGGAATTTTTTCTCTTGATAAATTCCGTTGGTAATTGAGACATTTTTAGTTGTGTTTGTTTCCTTTGAGACAATAATCAAAATTCTATATGAAGAATGTTTTATGTGAAAATAATTTATTTCCAAAAATAAGATTTAAAGACTTCACATATGAGTATAAAATTTTATAAATTTAATCTCCTCCTTCAGTCAAACTGTAAATGTAATTAAAGAGAAATAATATGATATTGATTAAGTTACTCGTGCATCATACATGTTTTTAAATTTAAGACTTATAATAAATAATGTAATTTAATAAAAAAATATTTAGTATATACATACTTAATTTTAATAGATTAAAAAATTAATTAAAATATTTGAAATAGAACTTTTGGTTAAAAAATTTAATGTAAAACAAATCAATATAAACATACTTATAATTTTATTGCGTATAAGAGAAAGACTCGGATTTAAAATTAAATGATTATAAGACTTAATTGTGTTATATTTGTCTGTAATATTTGGATAATGGGACCACTCATTTATATATAAGTGTGGCGGAAAAATATTTTAAAATATTTTTGTAATTAGAAATATTTTTCTCATAAAATATTCAGTTTTTCTAGTTTATTAAAAGTAATTGCGCCTTTGATTGACATCCGTTTAAAACATTCAGAAAATAACCATAGAAAGGTAAAGAATTAAATTTGAAAGTTAATAATATGAAAATTTTAATAAAAATATAAATGAAAAAATAAAATGTTAATAAAACAATAAATGGTGTAATAAATTAAAAATATTGAGAAAATTTAAATAAAGAAAAAAATTGTTATGTGGCAATTATAGTGAAAGAATTTATAGTATACATACAGTTGTAGATCTCAACATTTTGAAATTTGTAAAACTCACGTGCTCTTTTATAGGTTGATATCCAACCACACTTGTAATTAAAAATATAAAAGTTAAACATCCTCTTCTCAAATCTTCTTTTGCTCGCCTGAATGTTAGAGAAAAAAAAAGAGAGAGATACCTGGATGTTTATGGGCGTAGGTGTCCCATATACTCAATCCTCTACCACCTTCCCTTGCTGCACCTTCAAACTATATTTCACAAATACAACAACACATGCACCATGAAGTAAAGTTAGTATAGCTAAAGATATACGGGACATTATTTTTTTCTGTAAAAAGCTGTTTCAAAACTCATATGTTTGGTAAGCAAGGGTTAATTAAAGAGCAATGCAATATATATTAAGCATTTTGTAAAGAACCATTTCAATTAAGTGATAGTTATATTAATGATTTTATATTAATATCTCTAAACACATTTTAACCCATAAAAATTACTTGTACAAATGGGTAATTACAATAAAATTTAATTTTATACTCAAAAAATGTATAAAAAAACACTATAAGAATAAATAAAAAAAACTAAAAAAGATATAGGAAGATATATATACCTGGTAGGCTGAGGATCCCGCCCCAAAGACAAAGCCCGGAGGGAAACTGCTCCTTTTCAGAGAACCAACGTCAAGAATAGGAGAAACTGCAACTGCATCTGTGAAGAATGAGGTAACAAGAAGAAGAGCAAGCATGCCCTGAAGAAGAAGAGGAAGAAAATAGCCGTTGAATGCCATGTGTGTTTATTCTCCTCAAAGGTTTCACTGCTTTATGCGACCGAGTGCTTGCCTCCTTATATAGAAAAGCTACACTTACTGTAGCATGCATGTGGTAGTTTTATAATAATATAATAATGAGTAAAGCTATAAATCCTCCGAAATTATTTTTATAATAATTATCTTAATAGTTAATAAAATATTCAAATCAAAAACAAATATTTTTTATTTAATCATTAAAAATTATTTAGCAAAGTTTATAATTGTTTTAAAAAAGTATAAAGTATGGGAAAAAGTATTCCAAAACAAAATGTTCAAATGCAATAATTTTATTCTTGCATTTATACTCTAAACTTCCTCTTCATGACAAAACAAGGAAGAGATAATAGTTTTTTTTTTCTTCTCTTTCTTTTATCTTTTCTATAGAAGAGAAATGTAGAATATGGATGTAGAAAATTGTTGGAATATATATATATATATATATATATATATATATATATATATATATATATATATATATATATATATAAATTGTATAGACAATCTATTGGTTATGAATAAGAAGTTTGGTAGTGAAAAGGTGTGCCTTTTCGTCGACAAACAGATGTATCTTTTCATCCTAAAGGATGTGTTGTTTCATCCTAACGGACATGTTGTTTCATCCTAATGGACATGTTGTTTCATCCTTGAATGGGTGCCTTTTCGTGTTGAACGAATGTGTCTTTTCGTGTCCAACGGATGTGTTGTTTCGTCGTCGAATAGGTGCCTTTTGAAACGTGACCGGTCAGTGTCTATAAATAGACACTAACACCTTCATAAAATGTATCCAATTTTCTGCACTGAAACTCTGCCGGAATTTTTCTCCTTCCGGTTTTGCATATTCCTTTTCATACTCCGGTGTGATTTCCTCTGGCATATTGTTGTGTTCGTTTGGGCTGTTGATTGGTAGTGCCGCCATTCTTCAGACGAAATCCGTTCTATCCTGGGAGACAAGTGTCCATCAACCTTGGGCATCAGTGAGGGGGCAAATTGTCTTAAGGAGATACGTTCTGTGGGCTCGGATTTTATTCCTCTGATATTGCATTTTTCATTCTTCTGATTCTGTCTGTTTCATACATATCAAGTAAGTCTATTTTTAAATATTTTTAATTGCACAGTGACAATTCTGATCATCTACTCCCTTCTGTTCTTTACATGGGTTCAAACCTCTAGTGATTTAATATCACCCACTGTCTTCACTAACAATCTTAAGACAATTTGGTGTTTTGAACCTGTGATCAGTATATTCTGTTTCTTATTTTATATACTGTTTCTGTTTTATTTACTGTGTGATTAATTGTAATTTCTGTTTGTGTAAGAGAAACGGAATTTCTAATCTGTTCGTTTTAATACTAATCTGTGTTGGTTATTTGATTCGTGAATATTCAAATGGCGGATTTTCAATTAATCTTTGTTTGATATCCGTGTTTGCAAAAAATTTGTCAAATTCATGTTTCAATGTTTTTGCCTTCTAACATAAATAATAGATTAATTCTTCTCGATTCACGTGCTTTTTATGTAAGAAGTTGGAATTTTTCTAAAATTAGAACCGACACTGTTACGAATTTGCATTATTGCTTTATGTCTTGTTGCCATTATTTTATATATATATATATAATAATGCTAGAACCGACACTGTTTGGTGTCTTGTTGCCATTATCAGTTTAGATTTGTCTTAATTGAATTTTTAATAAATATCACTTGTGCCTTCTCGGAAGTCGTGCATTGAAATTGCCTTTCAATATATACATGTGTTCATAACTTCATGTAAACGATAACTGCTTTTCGGTTTCATGTTGAAATTTGATGGTTACATTGGAATAAGTAACAACAAGTGAATCACGATTTATGTGATTATGGCTGAAGCGCAGTCTTCATGTTGTCGCATCCCATTACATGCAGTGAATTAATTTTTGTCATTTAAATGTTGAGTTTCTTGAATTATGGATGGCAATTGCTATGTGTGACTGATGGGGGTTGCTTCTTTCCTGAATAACTTTTGAAAAATCGGATGCACAGTTACGGTTCCATATTGATATTGATTTTGAAATATGTTATTTCTTTTTGGTAATCGTGTGTATCAATATATACATTCCATTTTATTTGTTACACTTTCCATCGAATTCGGTTCACTGTTACACTTTGTAATTCATTTGTTGTGTTTCAAAGTCCATCTCAATTTTCGTGATTGTATTCACTTTTCGAAAACCATTTCTAAATTGAAAGCACAAGTGATAATGTGTTCTGTTGTCTTGTTTGGAATATATATATATATATAATTGACGCCACTAGTCATATAAATATATTATATGATGTATGATGACTTTTGACTTCTGAGAATGAGTATGAGAACGAGTCTCATCCAGTGTTATGTATCTGTTCTCAATATATGGCTTTAAAGATGGGTTATATATATTTGTAATTTACTTGGCTTGATATTGGCTTTGATTTTTGTAATGGGGCCGCGATTATGAAAAAAAAAAAAAAATTAAAATTAATATGGTATGGATTTAACTTTATTTTTGGGGCAGGTAAAGCCAAAATAATGTATTTTAAATGCATGCTTGTTGTTCAATATGTTTTGTGCTATATGTACGTGCCCACATGCGAGCTATGATAATGGCATATATAGACATATAAGTCGTAGGCTTTTACTGCATGTCTTTAGAATCCTGAACAGTGGATTTGCATTTTTTACATTAATGCAAATAATGATATTGATGCATTGAATAAATATCAAGATGATATATACTGTTGGTATATGTTTAATATTGAAAACTCTTAGAATTGATTATATGGGAAAGCCATGTTTTTATTGACATTCAATTGTATATGGCACACATGGATTTGACGGTAAATGATGGTGTTTGGTAAATGATGGTGTTTGATATCCATTAACCCGTGACTTATAAATGTGAAAGTTTTGACTTTATGATTTAGGCAAGTGATAATTCTTGTTTAAAAATGCACTATGTGTTTTGATGGATATAAAAGTCTTATATCTAGTGAAATATTTGATACTATGTGAACTCAAAAGAGCTATCTTAGTGATGGCATGATCAAGGTCAATGGATAACTTTGAATATTGTAAATGACATGATAATTGCATATTATCTTATGGTTAAATTGGATTTATTATTTGATATATGTTAATGTTCAGTAAGAAAGTTAAAGGCATTAAGGAGCGATCGAGGGGAAGATTATAATGACCCTTCGAGTAGTTCAGTTTCGAGTGTGATATCATATAACAAATGATTGCTCCTTATGCTTCACAATCCAACGGGATTGCTGAGAAAAAGACCCAGACATTAAATGATATGATCTTGTTGATGTCTGGTTTGTGGGAAAAAAACATTTAATGACAAATTATATATAATCAGTAAAGTATCCCACAAGAAAATTAAGAACATCTCCGTATTCATCGGTTATGCACTTAATAGTAGTGCTTATCGGTTTCTTGTGTATAAATCTGACGTTTCAGATATACATGTTAATACGGTTATTGAATCAAGGGAAGTTACTTTCTTTGAAGATGTATTTCCGTATAAGAAAATACATGAATCAAGT